>NC_137659.1:10541239-10548644 GCF_963422515.1 Blennius ocellaris
TCTGGGCTAACCTTTTTTAATGGAATTTATGCTCATTTATGCTTTCTGGCTCATATTCTTCAAACTCACCAAAGCCTAATTGGATTGTTTGATTTTAGTCGCTGCTATGCAAAGATTGTTTAATACATGGCATTAATAATCCAATTTCATGTGACTTTCTATATTTTGTTTGTTTAGGGCTAAACAACAAAACAATTGAATCAGCTAAATTAAGCAAGCGGGATTTAAAAAGATTATTTTGAGGTCAGAAGCCCAATGTGACATATGTAAACACAATCTCTACACATCTATTGGATAAATGCCAATTGTAGTAACTTTAGTAAATGTTCTGGGTATCCAAATTAAGCTATTGTCATATGACTGAACCAGAATGTGGAGTAGATATCACTTGGGTATTTAAGGAGTTTAAATCACATGTAAAGCTGAATAAACACTGTGTCACAGCAAGTTTTTATGGGGTAACATCCTATAATATCAGAAGCATATTTGATCAAGTGGAAATAGGTTTGTTCTTCATAACACAATAGACACAACCTCCACTCAATACCATTGTTTAACCAGTGGGTGGCAGCACCAAACCACTTATTGATAGATAATCCAACCATAGAATATAGAAATAATAGGATTATGAATAAGGAAAACACCAACCCCCTTTTTCATTTACTTTTTATTTTGATATAAAAGACAGATGCATTTTTATACAGTCTTTACACTGTTCAATATGATTTTATTTAAATGCTACAAAATCAGTGTAAACATTTTTTGGTTGGTCATCTTCTTAAACGTCAGTGCAGAGAAGTTTTTGTAAACGATGCACGTTTTCCTCTCACTGAATATAACACTGATAGAAACTGTACAACAAACAATGAAAATACGAGATGCTGTATCACAAAGAATTTAAAAACGGATTACACTGCTCTCTAGATTGTAGAGTAACTGTACAGTTTTAGTGCATTTCCTGGTTTTGTTTAGTGTATTCCATCCACACTTAAACACGGTGCCATTGTTTAGAATACATCTGTGCAGGCTTTCAGATACTCGGGGGCAGCACTGCTTTCATTTTCAGATGCAGCAACACACAACCAGAGGCTGCTTGTAGCACTTAAGCGCTCTGTAGTTAGAAGGTATTCGGGCTGATGATAAACATCATTTGACTTTAAATAAATAGGCCATCATTTTCAGAAACGCACCGATTTGTCTTGCCTGCTGAAGGTTTAATAAGAACATTGATTGTTATTTATTTCATCTGAGATCGGCACAAAAACAGCAAGCCAATACAAAACATCTTTGAAAATGACTGATAAATCGGAGTTTTTTTGAAAAGGCGAACAAAAACTTCACTCACTTTGTGCTAAGCTAGCTGTGGGGAGCCTTGGGCATCATATTTAATGCATGAGAATTGAATCTTCTCTTTTAATTCATGTAATACAAGTGCATCTCCCCTAAAGTGATTAGACTGCTACAAGTCTTCTAACAATTCCAGAAAAATTCCAGCTTAAATAGAAGCCGCATCCCATCTCTTGTCGCATCATGTTATTTTCTTCTACCTTTACACATTGTGGTGTGGATCAGAAAGAGTGCAACCTGGCGAAATAATGATCTTTCAATACTTTCTGATTTCATGATTTTCCTCATTCCACGTAATTATTTTCTGACTCCAGGTTGGATTATTGCATGATACATTGTGAGGCCAACCACGGTGAAAGCATGAGCTCATGAGAAAAAGAAAAAGAAAAAAAAAAAGCATACAGCTCATTCTATCCAGATCACAAATGCCGTGGTCATCTCTGAATAAAAAGGTCATTGCTATTTACATCCGTGAAGACTCCCTCTCACGACTTATGCTTCTTGTACCTTTGCCTAATTTGTATTAGGGGGTTATGATAATCAAGTAGACTAGATTATTGTTCAGGCCAACTGTTAGCCGTGCTGACTCCAGTCCAGATCTTTGGTTGAGTCCATCATGAGTCCAGATAGATGGAATAGATCTGGCTGAGGCAGCGGTCGACGCCCCCTGCCTGAAAGAGGAAGCTGTCGTCTGGTGGGCAGGGAGACATGGAGTAACCGCCCCCCGCTTGACCCTGCAGGTCCTGCAGCAAATCAAACCCTGAGAAGAGAAACGCACAACAGTGAACTGCATCACATGGCAACGTGAGGGAGGCCACTCGTAGTTATGAGTCTGCAGAGAAAGGATCTGCTGAAGTGCAGTTCCTTTCAGCTGGAGGGGTGAAGTCATCCCGGGTGTAAATTTACTGTTGTCATCTCGTGTCTCTATTTTTATGGGTGGTGCAACGATTTATGACAGAACCTGAAAACCTGGGTTTAATGGCCGAGTTTAGAAAGTCATTCTGCCTTGGTGAGAACCTCTGAAACTCCACACGCACACAATCGCACACACATTTCTTTAATATGTGGTGTAAATTCTGTAATTCACATAATTTAAGCTCTCGTCTTCCCCTTTCTACCTCTCCATACATTTATCTCTATCAACAATGGGATTATTTGCAGTCTTACCTGTGGAGTGAGTGTTTGGAGGATTGGAGAAGTAGCTGGCAGGTTCAAAGCCGCCATTACCAGCTGCTTGCACCATCTTCCCTTCTGCATACAGACAGCCTTTCAGAAAGCCACAGAACCAACAGGGTGAGAAACCACTTCAGCAGTCGACAGCACCCGAGTCAAAGCTGGTGAACCTGTGTGTACCTTGCTGCTGGGAGAAGACCTGCTGCTGCTGGCTGTAAGATTTCTGGTAGCCCTGCAGCCGGATGTCCACTCGGTCTGAGGAGGAGCCCGGCGGATTGACGTTGGCAGACACAAACAAGGCCGCCGCTCTGTTCCTGGTAACACATTCACAATTCCAGTGTAAAAAAAACCTCATGAGAAACTGTCACCGACAGTGGATATTTTGGAAAACCATGTTGGAGGTGGAGCTGCCAGGCAGGAGGAGGTGAGGGAGATTGTACTGGAGGAGCACATGGAGACGGTTGGTGTGACAGTGGAGGAGGAAGGAGACCAGGTGAGAAGGATTTGGAAAATCTACTGTGTCAAAACTCTGAAATAGGAAGTTATTGCCAATTTAAATTTTTAGAGAAATCCTAAAAATGTAAAAAAAAACAAAAACAAAACAGACAAGTAGTAAAAAAAAAACAAAACTTTGATACAATAATAAACATCATTTATTCCCAGGATCTTTACACATGAATAATTCCTTCTACATCTTCAGTGCGAGATGTTTTACTTTATTCCAGTATCTTTGACTAATCAGAGCACAGGTAGTTGGGGTAAATAGTAAAAAACAGATACCTGAAAAATCTGCATAATACTTTGTCACTTGCCACTTCTGGAGAAAACATAATAGCAAAGGGGAGAAGAAAAAAAAAAAAAAGAAGGAAAGGAAAAAAAACACTCATTTCAGAAGTTAAATTCCCAAAATATTTTGTGGTTTTAGGTGAAAAATACAAGCTGCAATCTGCTTTATGTTCCATTAGTCAGCTCAGTGTTTCATGTGAAGTTTTATTTCACATATTTCAGAGTCGAGGTAATTGTTCGCTGGCCATGTGGCCACAGCTGTTAAAAGACATAAATGAGTAAATACTTCTAGTCTACAACCAGTGCAGTTTACATAAGGAAGTGTTTCCACCCCGGGGGGGGGGGGGGGGGTTGTAGGCGGGCTCTATGAGGGGCTGTATCCGTCGCTACGCGGCAGGAATGTGCTGACTGTGCAAAAACACTGTGACTCAACGTGGAAACGAGTTAGTCAGTGGAGCCAAGTCCATGAGAAGAAAGGGAGGCGGTCGGATTGCTCTCTGAGGAGATATGCAGCTGAAAAACCCCCAGTATGGTATTTGATCCACCCCCCAGCTCTCTGCATTTCATGTGGCCTGAGAGCTCTGCTGGATGATGTACTGCAGCATATCGGTCCCTTGAGAGCTGAGCAGCCTTGGTTTCTGCTGGGAGAGTTTTATTGGGCTTCATAAACAAGCCAGGCACTGTCAGAGATACCATTGGCAGCCGGCCCAAGAGTCTTCTATACTCACATCTGACCAGTTATGAAAAAAAAATAAAAATGGAAACGTTTGGAGATTGCTTTACATATCTATCATTTATCATTCCCAGGTCTCTTTATTCCCCATTTCCCACGTCAAATGCCATTATATTTAATTTTGCAGTCTCCACTTTCAGCGGGGAAGGATAATAAAAGCCAAAATTAATCAAAAAGACTTTTTGAAGGCCAAACTGAACTTACAGATGGCTATGGCTTCCCGCGGTAATAAAGACCAGGTTTCATATAGGATTATGTAAACAAAGTGGGCTTTGATATAGTGCGGCTGCAGTGAGACCGATGTGCTGCGATGACTGCGAGCACCAAGAATTCAACGCGTCTCCTCTGGACTCCCCTCTAATGGCCCCTGGATCAGCAGTGCTGACCCCACCGACTATAAACAATGGCGTCTGCAGCTTACATTCCTGTAACACTGCAGCAACATAGCCGAGATGTCTGAGCTGTGACGGGACGATCTGTCGTTTCAGGCCGCCGCGTCCCGACCACTCAGGGAGCCCGCGATCGAGGGGGCGGCTGTCAGCATGGCGCAGGGAAACTGTCCCTCTGATCATATTTTACTGGCCTTTCTCTTGTTTTTTTCTCTTGTACTACGCAGCCAGCTGCCCTCCTGACTGTTTATCTAGTATGAATCAAGCTTGCAGACCATAAGATCTTTGGCGCACGTTGCACCGTCTGCAGCCGTCATTGTTAATGACGCCAGCTTGTACTCACAAAACTGATCCGTTTTCAGTTTTAGGCACCAAAAAAAAAAAGTATTCTGGTGTTTAAATTTCCTGGCTCTCTGGGGATTACGGTAAATGTATATAACACAGACGGAGATTTAATGTGATCTAAGTGCAACCAAAGATGTACTTAAAGAAACGGTGTACGCTCATTTCATGTTGCAGCCATAGTCAATACAAAAAAGTGCAGACATGTCAAACATTTCACTTAAACCAGCTATTTGGGTCCAATGTCACTTGGAGCTTCGGCAAAGTAAACTCCATTACATTGCTTTCCATCAAATTTTATAATAGCTTTTCTGTGCGAGAGCCATCCTGGTTGGTGTGCCTGTATCTGATGGACATGCCACGCTGAAGGGCCAACCCAGCTCCACACCACCCTCCCCACACGACCGCTAAATATACAAACAGAGCACATCACAAATACTTACTGATGGACAAGCCTCAGCGCGGGCCTCTGAATCCCTCAAGTATTAAAGAAGGCGAAATGGCTCGGCCCAGCCAGAGTAAACACTCGGCTGGCTATGAGGTCAGAGCATGATGCCGGCTGTGCCGTGAAGCAAAGATAATTTACTTTCACGTGTTTAATGTCTCGCTAAGTCATTTTGGGGGGAAAACAAGTGCTCGTCTGGTATTGGCTTTGGCAGGTCGTCATGTACTGTGGGCACCAGTGGGATTCAATGACATCCTCAGTCGCTATAAAGAGATGTCAAGGCGCAGATTGTGCATTTCTTCATGGCAGCTCTGGCTGAGATATGTTGCTTTAGCGTCACTCAAATGTTTGCATAGTAAAAGCGTGATTTTGTTTGATTGGTTTTTAAATCAATTTTACTGCTAAATGTGTATCAATCCAGGTGAAACTGTACGAGGCGTGTTTAGCGTGTTTTTTAAGACTTCTATAGCATTTCAATTCAATTCTAATGCACAGAAACGTATATATCTGCCATCGAAACAACACAGTTTGAGAAGGTGGAAGGCTCATGTGGAGATATAAATTCTTTTTCAGCCTCAATCAGCCATTGGCCACATTTACATTAACGGTGAATGGACATTACTTTTTCTTTTCTTTAGCCTATTAATCAGGTGAATAATCAGAGGGTGAATACAGGGGTAGACAGTGACCGAAGAGAAAAGTACATCACAAGATGAACTTTGGACTACCTTGTCATCCCTCCAAACATGACAAAATGCATTTGGTTCCTCTGGTACTGAGAACACCATAAACATTATTATGTACGAAAAACAGAACCGAATTCTCAGGCAAAAGCAATAACATTGTATAATGTTCAGTTATATAACAGCTTTGGTATCACTGTAAAAACGTATATATTTTTACAAATCCAAAAATATATGGGAGTAATTTAGTTTTATTGTTTCTTTGTGGGTATATTATTTGAAAAACAACCAATAAAAGGAAGTAAATAATTGTAAATATTAGATTGGTTGATAAAAAAATCTGAATCAGTACATCATTAGTATATAAAAAAAAAACTACATGAACCCCCTGTAAATCACTGCAAGAGAGACGCAATGTGAAGTCAAGCTACAACAACCACTGTTTGAAATTAAAACTCTGCGCAGCTTCACCGTCAAGCAAAACTATAAGATTTTGGCACCAAACCATTGATTTCATGGATATTCTGGCTGTTTGGATTTTTCGATTGTACTGAGAAGATTATGCTGCAAATGAATGGCACAAATGTCTGTAATTGGACGCTCATTCTGCAGAAGTTGCATGAGCAAGGGTCGGCCTTGTTACACATGAAGTAACAATATTCTCTGTAGTCCTCACCTGCCCTCTGAGTGGAGGCTGTCAGATGGTGGATTCAGGTGCGAGGAATGAAGTAATCTAATTTGACTTGAGTCCACTATTGAGATATTATAATGAGACAAAGCACTATAACTCTGCTTTGTGGTGTCTTTTGAATTTTGTAGATATCATAAATGGTCTAGGAATTATGGTTATGGTTATGCGGAGTATGCAAGCGTTGACATGATAGGAATGAAAGGAAAACAACTCGTCGATCGAGCAAACATTTATCAGCAAAACAGTTTTATTTTCTTCACAAAGGCAGGACTTTGACACCATGGTCACTATAGCACAGACTGATTGCAATTGTCACCGCCAGGACCAATTTGTGAAATTTTTTTTGTCTTGAATTCTGGGAATATGGGGTTTTTTTTATGTCCAGTATATTAAGTAGTTGTTTTTCCATTATCAATAATGGACATACAAGCTGTGGTTGAAAGGCCTGACTTTGTGCTCAGAGAAAAAACCCAAACTCAATGTATCAGCCAAGACTTGGAGCACAACTGAACTCTACTCAAAAGTAGACAGAAGATTTTAGATCTTATTTTCTTTCATTTCTTTCAAAACGATTTGAATGATATCATTTATTAAACCACAAAGAATCCTATCAATGTTCTTTTATTGCATCGACTACTTTTGTTGTTATGCTTGTGCAATAAAAGTCGGTTTACAGTCAAACCCTTCAAGGGACCAATTAATTTGAGGCCATTTTGTCCAGAAACTGCAGCCCTCGAGGCTTTCAGCTGCATCTTTTTAGTCTCACTTCTACTTTTATACATGGCTAGACAAAATTTGTCTCAGTTTACAATACAC
>NC_137659.1:10548844-10787600 GCF_963422515.1 Blennius ocellaris
GAAAATGTGTTTTTTTTGTCTTTACTTTTTGTGATTTGGATGAACTGCCCATTTAAGTTTTCCTTTGGGTACATTATTAAACACCACAAAAAAAAAAAAAAAAAAAAAAAACTCTGCTTCCCAAGATATAAAAGCAATATCATGTTAAAATTCCTGACAGTGAGGCAGGAAAAATACACATTTTGACATTCATTGTTTACATTTATGTAATGAGAAAACATTGCAAAAACATGGAGTAGATATATTGGGGGGGGGGGGTGTGGGACAACAAAAACACACTTCCAGTTCGTTACGTACAGCTCATGTTGTCCAGAAGTGAAACACTTCACATCTATAAGCCAATTGTAAAAAAAACTGGTCAGATTCCCGGGCTGATTGTTTCCAATCGACTTTCCCTGGACGGATTATAACTTCACCATGCTCTCTTTTAAAACTCACCTTTCTCTCATGCTCTGCTGGGTAGTTAACAGTGATACGGGGCCATTTTCATCAAAGCTGTCCTCCAAGCCGGCGTACCTGGAGCAGGTGTCTGCTGATGGAGGCAGAAACTCGGCATTCCCTCCGTTATGAGGGCTGTTGGAGTAAACCCCTGAAAGAGAGCCAACTCTGTCAGTGACATGTTTCCCACAAGTTGGTTTGACCCTTGTCATACCTTTGATTTGCATGTTTAAGGACGTTTGCCTGCTGAGATTAGCAACAAGTCCAATGCAAGCAGCAGCAACACAATCTAAATTGTTTCCACTTGGTTGTATACTTCAGAGTGTTAAAATGACTGCGAACGCTCGACTTTAGCTTGGCGTAAAACTGATGTGAGTGTATTCATCACCGTCAGTCAGCCGAGTGTTTCAACAATGCAAGATTATCACTCAAAGAGAGGGATTCTGTCCAGGAAGAAAATGTAATTTAAGGTTTATGACCTGCTTCTGGATGAGAGCTGGTTGGACATTCAAAGTAAAGGAAATTTGACTGGAGAGACAGGCGGACATTGCCCAGCATGCCTTGGTCCACATAAACTTTAAGAAGTGATCACAATGAACTAGTGTTCAGAACTAAAACACAGCTTTAATGAAACAGTTATAGGAGTGTTTAATGGAGTTTCTATGAAATAATCTGATGTCCAAACATGAGTGTGATTATTTTAAAGGTGAGGGTCATTATGTGTTAATTGCCTACACCCTTTAAAATAGCAGCTTTCATATCTTATTGTTAAACACAGGAAGTTCAGTAGTGAGCTCAAAGCCTCAATGAATAAATGTGGGGAAAAACGTCTTTAGAGTGAAATGTGTGAATCTCATGCTCGAAGCTGAACACAAATGAACTGGCAGCACTGTTCAAAATATAGAGTGAACTATGAAGCAACCTTAAGCCACCAAGCTTTTTTTAAGTACACGTGCAGTAAAATCAGGCTCCTAAATATTAATTTTGACATCTCACACCTCTCGTGTGATAATGCATTCACAAAAATAGAGAAAATGTGACCTTAGGATTGAATACAAAGAACTGGAGTTGTTGCATTGCTGATAATAGGAGAAAAACACACAGAAAGACACAAACCAAAGAAAAGTGGCTCAAAACTTCATTCAACACATTAGTCTATAAAAATCTTATTAACTGCTCATAGATAACCTGCATCATTCTCTGGTACACTGATGCTAAATGTACACCCTTCTAAACTCTGCAGTGTAGACAAACGACTCTGACAGTCACACACCATCATGCGAGTTTACTATTACCAGTAAGACTACCGAACTACGCAGCCTGATCAATGTATGCACAAAACCATCTGCCATTAGCTTATATGCTTTAATGCCGAGGTCAACTGGGACCAATCTTTCCTCCCGCAGCAGGCTCAAAGCTGCAGCTGCCGCTTACATTTGTTTCAACAGTAAACGAGAAATGAGGGAACAAAGGAGCAGAGACAGAAACAGCTTTTGGCTGTGGCTTCAGCTCGAGTTTGCAGTACCGGTAGTTGTTTTACTCCAAAAAAGAAAAAGAAAAAAGGTAATACGTCACTGGTATGGACCCGTGTCTCTTTTTTCTAAATATAGCAAACTGGACTTAAACCAGCTGTCATTGATTGTCTCTATGCATTTTTAATCTAAACAATGTTTTAGCATTATATGAAAAAAAAATTTTTTTATGACAATACAAATAGCAAACATTTAAGTTTTCAGTTACTCCTTGGAAGTGAGGAGCGTTTGTCGAACTTTTCAGAGCTCCTTTTCAAATTAGTAGGACTGACTGCATGTAACCAAACAGTTTTCATGCTGCTCATTTAAAGCAGCTCCACATGTATCAACATTGCTTTTAACACTTTGAGATTAACCACAATTGACGACGAGCTTAAAATCCAGCATCCACATATCACATTGTGCGCCTGCACAACATAAAGTAGGTGTCAGGCTATATTATTTGGCCGGTTCTGATAACGTGAAAGGCCTCTTGGGATATTTTCAGAATTAAACACTGACATGCTTGTTTCACCCTGAATAAACACAGCCCATGGTGCGCTGTTTGAGGCTTTTCCCAACAAGTCTTCTGAGTAAAACTGCAAGTAGTCTGAAGTAATAGACATAGACAGCACTCCTGGACGCTCTCACCTCTCCTTTGCCAAGCGAACCTCAGTTTACCTGACAGCTTCTTGATCCTGGTTCAGCCATTGAAAGGGAAAGAAAAAGGGTTTGGCTGGAAAACTGGTTTGGAGAAGCTGAAGGACGGGCGGGGTGAGGGGCCAACTTGCCCACAGTCAGTGCCCGGTAATTGGACAAGGTAAACACTGGCATGATGAGCTATCATCGAAGGAATGAGAGAGGAGGGGAGAGGAAAAGGAGCGAATGAGGCCATGGGAGGAAATGAGAGAGACGGCTTCACAGCCCAGGTGTTACCCGTACTCCTTCTCTGCACTCATTTCCAGAGAGGCGCTGCAGACAGACCGCACGCATGTTGCTCCCGTTTCAGGTGCACTCACCTGTGAAGTCATCCAAGGTCGGTAAAGGTGAGCTGTTTTCATGGTGGGAAGAGGCCGAGCTGTGAAGATGCTGCCTTGCCAGACAATCACTCAGGATGTCGGATTCCAGCATTGTGCGGACCTGAACCTGCCAATAACATAAAACGCAGGTGTTCGTAAACATGCACGACGTGCTTTTGAGAGTTTAGCTCTTTCTTTGTTGTAAGCATGTGCAGATGACTGCCGTCATGTGAATATGTGAACAATTATGTTGGAGCTGCAGCTCAGTTGTCCTCAAACTGTTTCTTGCTGTTGGGAAATACAACTCCCATGGAGCTACAGTTTGAGGGGATTGACATCTCTTTCGATTACATTCAGTTGATCAATTAAAACCACATTAGGCTCTCCGCAGGCAGTTTTCTACCGCTAATCTTAAAAAAAAAAAAAAAAAAAGTGATGCTGGCATTGAACGCCTGGTTCTCGTTTCATCTCCAGCTTCTTAACATCCAACTTCCAAAAGTCATGTTAGGCAATCGTGTTCCAAAATCTTCTAACGACGTTAAATCAAGACAATTTAGTTTATTATTCAGCGCTAACAGAGCATCCCCCAGGACTTTCCAAAACAATTTATTGACAGCGTCGAGCCTCGGAAGGAGCTTACGAAGGACGCCCAGCAACCACAGAAGAAGTATGAACAATCAGGGAGAAATGTTCACCAAAACCAGTGTTTATGAAGTTAGAAACTTCAATAGCTGTGACACATCAGCACAAAGAAATGTATAACCGTGAGGAGTTCAGGGCTTGCGTGTTTAATATTTCAAAGTCATATTTAGCCCCACAGGGTTTACTGCAGTGCAGGGCGTGTCGGCCATGTCACAACTTACAAGCACACGTGGTTCTGCTTAAGCCAAACAAGGCATGGGAATACACACAAAGCCCCAGTGTCACTCACGGTCCATAGAAAACAAACAAGGCCCAGATAACGCAGAACAATAGGCTCCCTATTCTGACTTCCAGGGAGTGTGTGCAATACTCTGTTTTATTGTATTTCATCCTACTGAATCATAAACATGCTCGCTTTCTTCTCCCACTGCTGCTCTCAATCTTCTCTCAGAAACAAGACCAATGACCACCGATCTCTGACGACTCTTATTTTCCCCCTTTGGAAGTTACATAAAGACATTTTTCACTGTAAAAAAAAAAAAAAAGAAATTGTGGAAGAACAGGCAGCGGGTTGAAGGAGGACAAATGGTACGGATATCTCACATGCCCGTAAAAGACATGTTGATGTTTACCAGGTACAAATATGCAAATCAGGTCAAGATGAAGCAAATGAGAAAACAGTGGACTGATTTGTTCTTTTTCTTTCTCCGATTTTCTGTTGAGGAGGTTTTAAACATTTGCATGCTCTGATTATTGCCTCCAAACGTAAACCATTTTTTTTCTTCTAAATTTCCTGCTGCAATCATTTGCACACATTTGTTTGATTACAGAAAAAAAAAAGATTGGATTCAATCACTTTAGCAATGATCAGTTTCTTTTCTTGAAGTGACATTTAAAGTGTGATGACTTTGTGGTTTCACAGCGAAACTCTCAGCTCTCATGTAGAAACTCATGTAGCTGAGGGGTTTTAATTACTCGATGAGTGAGAGGAATATGAGACTTCAGCTTGTTTCCAGAGAGACACCCAGACGTGCTCTCAGATCGAAGAGATGCGATGACTGAGTGGACAAGGATCACATAAGCCAGACTTGGGCTTCATACAGCCCAACATCATTTTTCTCAGAGTGCGTCAACGTCTTCACTCATCCTCACTTATGGCTGGCACAGCAAACAAAAGGTTTTTTGTTGTTGTTGTTGTTTTTTTAAATTAGCTTTGGGTAAAATAAGAAAGCGCAATACATGATGTAGAGTTTTGCATTGATATGGACATCGAAATGGCGACTTCATTCAGTGACGACAAACCCATTTGCTGAGTTTGTGATGAACAGATTACTTTGTCCATTCTAATTTGAATTGTTAAGACAAGATAACATGTAGGAATGCAAGAGCTTAGCTAATGCAGAGCAGGAGCACAAGCTCGTCAAAACCATGTAACATACAGACTTTAATGAAAATATGCAATAATATTGAGCAGAGTTGAAAACAACATAGGACTCAGTTCTCAGTGGCTCCATATTCTTCATGGCGTTTACTCCAAAGTGTGACCCTACCATCTGAATGTGGCAAAATAAGTCGAGACTCATCTGAGTAAAGAACATTTCCCCAATTTTCTATAGTCCAGTTTTAATGAACTTGCAAATGAAATGGAATGCAAACCAGTCTGGCCATTCCCTTCTGGAGATTTTTCACCCAATGAACTGCTGCTTAAGTGGATATTTTCATGTTTTCTGACTATTTTCTGTTGAGTGGTGGTTGAAGGTTTTGAAGAAAGTAATTGTTACTCATTTGCACATTTTAAAGTTTCCTATTAATGGAAATAATTATTGATATTACTCTGTGTTCATTTCTGGCCATTCTTTCAAAGTCCTTTTTTTACTTTTACCAATGTTTTAGATATAAATGTAAAACACAATGGTACCTTGACCTCCCGCTCCTGAAGACCTTTGGCTGAATGGGCCTTGACGTGTTTTCGCAGAGAGCTGGGGTCGGTGTAGCGTTTGGTGCATCCCGGGATCTGACAGGCATACGGCTTCTGCAAGCAAACCAAACGCAGAGGATGTGAGAGAAAGTAGAAGGACACATATGAAACAAATCAGAAACAAATGTTCCTCAAACCTTTTTGTGCACAAAGAAAACAATATACAGTGCTACAAGTAAGTATTTTGTTTTTCTAAAGGTATTTTAGGGACATGATGTATACAACTAACCAACTGTCACTTTTCATACAGGTGCATCTTATACAATGCAAACATGATGGGGAACTTGTCACAACTTAATTTAAACAATGTCATTAATGATTTACTATAGTGAACATTTAGTTCGCCTTCTAACATTTCTTTATTCTGAACTTTTCAATTACTGTTTTAAATTCAACTCATGAAACCTTTAAATATCTTAGTTTGCAAAGAAACCGAAATATTTAAAGCCTTTGTCTTTGTTTCATTCTTTGCCATCTTAGCTTATAAGTCATAAAAAAACAGTATATATTCTATAGCTGTATCCGGAGGCTATAAACATGCAAAAATGTACAGAGACCCTTCAGTTTGTATGTTCTGACCACATAAATAACCCCAAAACAATCCACATTTAAAAGTAATTTTAAATTATAAACACCTCAAATTATCTACTCTCTGTATTTCTCCTAGTAAAAAAAAAAAATAAAAAAAATCCATTGAGTTTTTGTAAACAACATTGTGAAACAATCTCCACTTGATTACAATTTCATGGTCACACTAATGTCAAACATAAAGCCCATTTGCAAATAATAGTGTAATTCCTGTTGAGTCACAACCACATTGTACACATAAACTACAACGCACTCGCTGTGGTTAAGTATTGTGAAAACTCCCAAAGTTTGAAAGAGAGAGAGAGCGAGAAAGAGAGAGAGAGCATGCAGTTTAGTCAACATTTTCCCTCAGCTAGAAATCAAATGTATTTACCTTTCATCTGCAAGCTTAAAAAAGGGAGAGAAAAGAGAATTCAGCCAAAAATCTGTTAATTTGTTTAAAATAAGCCACATGCAACATATACAAGAGAGTCTTGCAACATGTTGTGTTTTGTGGGGTGAAATGAGGCTGAAGTGGAGTCATGTGAAACAAGTAATAACATCCCAAAATATCTTCCTTAAGGTCTTTAACTCGTCTTAGCCATGAATTTCTGACATAAACAAGATTCCACTGCATATGCCTGAAAGCCATTTATTTCAGTTCACAGCCTGGATTTCACAATTTGATCAAAGCTACGAGATCAAATGAAAGAAAAAAAATTAGCCAATTTTCATGAATCAGTTCATCACAGACTTTTGGTCTCCTATTTTCTTTTATTTCCGACTATTTGACAGGTGGAGTCCATTATGATTTCACGAAAACACATGTACAGTGTTTATTTAAATCTTATGCGCTTATGTACTGAAATTTCAGCACTGCAGGTCAAAAATACCAACCCCGCATATACTATAATGTAAAAAACACACAGGAGCTTTAAGCTAAATATTTGGGAGAATGTTCTTGACGTTCACATGAAGAACCAACAGACTCACTGTTTAAGCAAAAGGTGCTAAGATTTGGAAAACTGGTGGGTTTCAAAAGAGTTTGAAAATAAATAATGGTCAGTAGGAAAAAAGGGAGAGAAAAAAGTATGTATAATGTGAGAAAACAAGAGGAAAAAACAATGATTAGTAAGAAAAAGTTTAAAATTTAATGAACAACAGCACTGGTACTTTGACGTCTTTTAGTAATTCTGTTACTGAAAAATGGTATTCCAACACAGATCTTGCATCAGAATAATAATAAAAAATAATCACTGCTCTGTACTGGTGGCATTAGTTTGGTTATGATTTATGATGAAAAGTAATCCTTTGCCACTAATCTGAGACTCAGGGGAGCAGAATAACTTTCCCTTCTCTAATGGGAGAATAATAATACGTTTATTATAATAGCATGCAACGTTCTGATGCCAACTGACATGAGTGAAATTTGTTGTAAATTCATTAATAAGCATGCCCGTATGCAAATAGTCCATTGTGTATGCTGACTCCCACTTGGCCAAGTTGGATAAACCAAGGAAGATGAATAGATGAATTAATGGGCAAGGTGGCAAGATTTATGCTTTTTCCAGATGGTTAGGGAACCAACTAAATACATTCCAAACTATGATTCATTTCATCAGTTCAAGCGTCAGACTGCTGTGACACCCAGTTTGCATGAGTCAGATTTAATTTATTTATTTATTTATTTATTTATTCCAAACATGTGACTCACAAGACACAAAGGCCTACAAAAGAAGCAAAAAAGAAAAGAAACACGCCCAAAACCAAACAAAAACAAGTCATTTGGTTTTCTATGTGTACCCACATGTCTGAAACGAAGTAGGAGGAAGTATTTCCAAATACTGTACATTCGCTTATCAACCAAGAGATGAGGAGCCTGCAGGCTCTATGGCAACCACTGATAAGTACCCAGGAAATGAAAACACAATGACAGACGGCATGATATAGATGACCTTGAATAAATGCAGTCACCAACACAACAACACAAAGTTGTATTAATATACAATTATGTCAAAGTAACAACACAAAAGGTGTAAAGGTCGCAAAAAACCTAATTACATTTATTTTTCTTCAGATAATTATTTCAGTTGTGTGAATGCAGTCAAAAACAGACATTTCTGTTTTTTTGTTTTTTTTTAAATCCTCTAAATATGAGTAACACGACACATGCTGTTTAATCAAACTGGAGAAGCTTTTTTATGGTTGGCTGTTACACTATACTCGGCAATTATTTACATTCAGCCAATCTTCCACCGGGCGTTCATGATGGCGCCAGATGTGTCTGATTCTTGATTTGTGACGCAACTGCAAAGCCGCCATTAGAGAGCGTGAAGCCACAAAAGGGAGAAAATAACTCACTAACTCGTGTTGTAATAACAGTGGAGAGCAACGCGCAGCCTCATCTCATCCATGTAATAAGAGATCAGATTCGCTGGATTACTGTTAAATCCTCATCGCTTGTCAGCAGGAGTAAAAATAACTTTGGCTTGTGGAGTAAATCCACAGCAGGTATGCAGTTTCACAATTCCCGAAGAATTCAGACTGTATATGAGGCAGCTATGTGGACCGGGAGGAGGGCCGCACTGGCACTTTCAATGAAACTGATCTTATGGTGGAGCGCACCAATGCAAATACCAGTTATTAAAGTAAAATATTTGGTGCTATAAGACATATTTTTACAGTCTGCGGGACTTTTCAGGCATCGTTTTAAATTAAAATGATGACTATTGCTAAACATTGGGTATTTACAGTATATGTGTTAAGACTCTTTGCAAAACCAAACTAATCTCTTCAGGTCAATTCCTCCACTTTGTTACATTGAAGAAGAAATTTTTTTACTTTTATCCATTAGAAGTATTGACAAGACAACCTTTCAAGTGAAAACTCATCGTTTTTGCATTTTCAATTCAGGAAGGCTTCACATTTACATGCAACGATTTGAAAACGACCAGGTTGGATTGCTATATTCCTGGTGACTCAACTACAAAACTACCAAGTCCAGGGACAATATGGACTGGGAGTCATGTCATTCCATTTTTTGCTATTGTGTATCTACTTGCGCATGTGCAGAAGAACCATTTACTACGGCCGTGGTGCGCAGTCACAGCGTTTCTGCCGTCTGCAGAGATGGAGACCGAGCGTTTCCAGAAAGTTGCGTTTTCTCCCGTTTACACAACAACTGGTTCAGAGCTTTTTCCACCTTGAGAGCCATTTTTTCGAAAAGTTGTGGTTTCACTGGCTCTGAGCACCGCTGTCGTGTAAACGGACACCAAAAAGACAAAGATAGTTTTGCACTTCCACTTGAAAACGCTGTGTAAACGTGGCCTTAGTGGTTAGCAGTGTAACTTTGCAGTGAGAACATTTCTGTGCAGTTGTCACGTGTGCCGCTCAAATAAGAGCCTCAATGCATCATTTTGTGACAACGAATGATATTTTCATATTTTCCAGCATTACATCCAACCAAGTGGTCACAGGGTAGAAATCAAAAGCACGGAAATCAAGTAAAAATGAGTAAGAACAACAAAGTCAGCTCCGCTAATGAAATGCTTCTGGTGGAAACTGCAGAACCACATGTTGTCCAAAATAAATAAATAAATAAAAACAAACAAACACGGCACAGTTGGGTCCAATTAGAATTGAGTCCAGGAACAGAGAGAGCACTTTAGGGGGTACAAATCCCAGAGCACAAAGATATGGACTTCATTTACTTGAACGTTAATCCATTTTACAGCTGCAATACTCCACAACAAAATCTAATTTATCGCATGTTTAATTAATAACGTGCAGTCTTGACAATCACAGACTTTCAAATTCCCGTTCAATTTAGAGTCTCCAATTAACCTCAAGTGTGTTCGGGATTATTGACTCTCAAATACACAAAGGTAACTTTCACAGTCACAGGGACATCCTAATTTAGAATCTGACCAAAAAAAAAAAGTTTTAGATCCAAACTCATATCCTGTCCTCACGGTTTCATACAGGGAAAGAACATCTCCCTGAGCCAAAGATTTGTCCTGCTCCTCTTCTGCTCTCTGGCGCCTCCTACAGGCCTCAAACACTTTGAAAAACCACAGCTCAAAACCTTGTCAAGGCCATAACAGCAAGTGGATCAAGTCCAAGTGTAAAACAGATGCAGAGAGGCATCTTCAGAGAAGCATAAATCCACCAGCTGCTGAGTGCTACATTGTGACATGATTTTAAAAAGCTGTTCGCATGTTTGCTCTGAATTAAAACTGAAGCTTTGTACTTTGTGAGGTACTTTTTATAAATTAAGTACAGTCTGTGTGCGCGTGTCAGGTGATTGTCGCTGCTCACTGCTCACCGTGTCCAGGTGCGTGCGCTGGTGCTTGGCTCGGTCACTGGAGTTGCTGAAGGCCTTGAGGCAGCCGGGGTGCTGGCAGATGTAGGGTTTCTCTCCCGTGTGACTCCTCAGGTGGATCTTCAGGTTTTCCAGACGGGAAAAAGCTTTGGAGCAACCCTCGAACTAGAGGAGAAATTCAAGAGTTTCACATGAGAAAAGTGGACGCAAACGACTTTTTGCTTCATTATTTGCTGTATATTCACTTTAAAGGGATAAAATAACCATTATGCAAACATGTCATTAGATATTTTTGGAAATGTTATCAAATAATTCACTTTGAACTTAACGGGGACATTTCAGACCTTGTACAACATGTTAGAACAATCTACTCTGTATATCCAAAAAAGTGAAGTTTCTCACATTTGAAAAGAAGAAACATCTGACTATCTATCCTCATATACAAATCATGGACACTTCATTCCTCCTGTACCTTCAAACAGCAAGAAGACACATATTTGAATGACAAATGATTGTCGGCAAGAATGAAAATGATGAGTAAGCATACAAACGTAGAAATCAAACTTTCCTCAAGCAGCAACAAGACTGAAGTACGTTCTGGTTCAAATGTTTCAGACAAGCAAAATAAATTACTATATTTGTCAGCTTGATGTAGAATCCACCATGGAATAACTGCAAAAAGACTTCAGATTTCAGATTAGCCTTGTCGTTATTGGTTCTGACTTTCATGTCAAACTAATCTGAAGCATCTAAAAGGAGCATGAAGCAGTCAAGACAAGCACGGTGAAGAATTAAAGCAAACTACACTTTAGGGCGTAATCTCATGCAACAAGAGATTTCCCATGGCGGATTTGACTGATTTGACACAAAGATATACAGTATATCTGTGCTTTAGTTAAATTTGAAAAGAAAACCATGTTCCCATAAATTTCATACTTGATATAATGCTGTTTATAAAACATTACCACAAAACTTTCAAGAGTGACTTTTGTTTCCTACCCAATGTTTACACCGGGGTTATATTCAGTTTCAGAGTCTGTAAATGTCACATCGTTCAATTTAATACGTTTGTGAATATGACACATCATGGAGATTAATGAATCGAAGACTTCATCCTGCACTTGTACAAACATACAGACCAGTAATTGACACACACATAAACAGAAACGTAACATGTTTTGTTGAGAAACACTTTAAACTCACATTTGAGTTTTAAACACAAAGAATTGCAGCGATCATACTTCAACATGAGATACATCTATTTAGGCTGCCAATGTTCCATAATTTCTATGTACCTTTAAACATTCATGGCATTTGTTTTTCTTCTTTTTTTGTAGCCATTTACCTGAACAACAACAATGCTTTCAATTTTCCCTTCATTTCTGATATCTTCTTAATAAATCCAACGAGGAAACCAACCAATGTGTTATTTCACCTCATAAAAACTTGCTATCCTCGTATACACACATGGATAAGCAATAAGAAATTAATAAATGGTGTAAAACATAATTCAATAAAACATAACACAGAAAACTCTCAATTCCACCACTGAATTTGTGCATTTAGATGCAAAATATGCTAAAATCTTTCAATAAGAAGGTTGTGTTCTTTGACACACCAATGCGGAAAAACACAGTGTATATTTCTCACTCGAAAAAACTCAACAGAGTTTCCTCACATTAAATACTTGCAATATTTTGGACTCCTCCGGATGCTGTAATGTTTCTCTTGGACGACAGACGAGACACAAAATTACGCGGTGTCACAGACGGCGCTTTCTTGGGTCATTGTTGGTTTGGGTCTTTTCATAAAAATATACAATATTATTTGTTTCTTCTTTAAAAGAACCCAAGTTTGTGTCATTAAATTATGAATTATGTGCAATGAGTTTACACTTATGGGTTTGAGAAAGCTCTGGGAGCCAATGTTTACAGCCTGAGACACACCTGTCGCATCAGACGCTCTATATTATGAGCTGGTAAATGAAACTGAATTCATTAACAAACACTGGTTGCATTCATGTAAGATATTAATATTCCATTGCTGCCTCAATGACTCAATAGACGTGTTTTGGATCGGGCGCTTTATGAACAAATGACGTTAACTCGCGTAGTTCAAGTGTGACTAATGACCGATTCTTGGTGTTGATTCAATCTTATTAATATGTTTGCATACAACTCTCCACTGTAATAGATTTACAAACTGGCAGCAGATTGGGTCCTTTCAATAAAGTAAGTCACTTAAAGTAGGAAGCAAGTCCCTCAATGAAAACACGCGCTTGAATTATTCGTCTGAGGCCCGAGATGATGGCGGCATGAAATATAGGAGTTTACTCGCCAATGGGGATTTGTGTTCAGTCTACAAATAGTTAAGCTTCAGAAATGACTCACGACAGAAGGGATGAAGGGCGACAGCATGTGAGGGATCAAAGGTAATCGCTGTAATGCAGAAACATCGCTCTGCTCGTATGTTGCCATTTTAAGTTTACAGTGTCATAAAAAAAAAAGCTATCAAATAAGCTTTTTTTTTTTTTTTTTTTTTTTTTTTAACATTTGCTACTAGCCTGCAAATTAATTTAAACCTTCAATATGGTTTTATGTAGTTGTGCATGTTGTGCCGTTTCTAATTGTTGTCTTTTTTAAAGGAGGTTCAGACGTTTTCTGCTTATTGTGATAAAAGGCATTTCCGTAGCTGGCCTCCCACAGCTTGTATTTGTAGTCTAAATAACTGTAAGATATTTTCTGTGTTGTACCCCTTCTTCGGTCTTTCAATTTTGTCCAGGTCTCCTCTGTTGCTCTTCTTTTTCCCCACTTTGACTTTGTGATGGATGATATCCATATTGTGCTTCTTTTTTTTGCCAAATTCAGATTATCCATGGTATCATACTTCATTTGGTGCTTGTAAGTGGCTCAACGCTCCATCCAAATCACACTCTCAGATAATTCATGTGCGCACAGGGCCTAATGCACATAAAACCCTCATTTGCATGAGGTCACTCGTGTTATTCTGAGTAGATCACTGACAAAACACACGCAAAGTGAAAACTCAATCTTTTTGTGTTAGCATGCAATTCAGCCTGTTCTATACACTACGTTAATAAATCAGACCCATAAACTGTAAAAGCAGAAATGTTCCGTTTCAAGGCAGTCAGCAGTAAGAATGTGGAAAATATGAAGTCTTAAGCACTTTTCTGAAATTGATTCCATATTGACTGTTCAGAAAAATAAACACCACCATCAAGCTTCTCATTCTTAATCTTTAGAACCCAGCCAGTACATTTATTACTAGTAACTATTCATTGTTTTAGTCATCCTCTGTCATTTTACTACCATATACTAAAACCACCAACAGCTGCCTGTACAAAACTGGAATACAGATTAGCAACATGGAGCTTGAAAAGCTTCCCATTTTCATTTGAATAACTGTGGCCATTGTTCGACTCCCTTATATAAACCAAGTATTGAAAAAATAAAAGACATTTGTTGAGTGTATTTTCAAACAGTTTTCACACAGTGAAGAATGTGAAGCTGTCCCAGAAGCAGCGTGTGAGCAGGAGGTAGCTTCAACATGTTACCGAGAATCCCGATAGTTCAACTGTCAAAATGTCTTGTCGCTACAAATTTCAGCCATTCAAGCAACCAAACAGAGTCAAAATTGTTTCATTGAGAAGATTAAGGAGATGTTCAGGAGTGCAACTTACTCAGCTCTGCTATTCATACCCCCCAAAAAATGCAAATTCCTTACAAACCTGGCACCTTTTAAAAGGGAAATAAACAGGCTTTCTGAAGAATCCCATTTATTGCCAAAAAGCATCGTTACAACAAATAAAATTGACCAAGCAGAAATGTTCTTACTGTTTGAGTTATATTTGGCAGTGCACTGCAAATACTGGAGGTTTGGCAATCTGGAGAAAGAATTTACAAAAACACATAAAATCCTTGTGACAAGGGTCACATGGATTGATGAATATGTAAATTATAGTGGCCGTTTAAAAGTTATTCGTTAATTGATTATTATCTACAATAATACGAGAGGTAGTCAATGATGGAAAAAATGGAATGACTGCCCGACTTTAAAAGTATTTTTCTGGCTTATGAATTTACAGTTCTTTCGTTTTAATTCTGTAATAACTATAAAATAAGTGCATTTGCCACAAAAAAATCCCCCACAAAAAAAACACCACAGGGTGATCAGTAGCTCGGTGGAGCAAACACATCCACCATTCATTCGACTGATCCAGGTTTCTCACTCAGGCATTAATGACTAAGGGAAACATGGGTGACGAAAGGAAACCATTTAATCGTCACTCTGTCCGACAGACTGTTGATCGGAGACAGACTGTTAGTAAGGAAACGTCTCTCAACGGCACTTCAAATTAAGCATTGGAAGACATAAAGGTGGAAAGGATGAGCTATGTTTGTGAGTTTGATTCAAGTATTTCATAAGAATTTCAATAAATAAGGTGGAGGTAAACCCCTGGCATAAGTCCTACTGAGCTCTCCAAGTAATAAAGAGTATTGATGATTTTACGACTTGCAGTTCCATTCAAATCATGACTGCAACACGACTTTAGTTTCTTGACTTTGGATGCCCCAACATCCTTGTGACGCCTTAACACGATTAATTAAAAGTTGCAGAAAACAAGCTGAAAACTGCCTAAACATGACAGTGGCCACTCACTTTGGACGGGCAGGAGAGAAATCTGCATCTGGCATTGGACACGAGCAATACGGAAGATTGTATACACAGCTAAAATGCAATAATTAGAGACTCGCTGGTCCTGGACTCACACACTGTGCTCTACAAACCCTGCTGGCCACTCTGTCCTTGGAGAATTTCCAACACAATGTGTAATTGTCAGTTTGAAGTGTCTCTGGAGTCCTAAATAAAACTCTGAAAGGAGCTTTTTAGTTGAAAATGTGCAGGTTTTGTCCGTCTTCACGTACAATTAAAAAACCCAGTTTGTTACCAAGCAACTCACCATGCACTTGTTGGGTTTTTCTCCAGAATGGACCCTCATGTGTATGAGCAGCTTGTAGCGAGCATTGAAAGGTTTGTGACGACGCACACAACCGGCCCAGAAACATGCAAACTCCTCCCCTTTGCGCTGGTCTATGTGCACCTTCTCGATGTGCCTCACCAGCTCCTCCTGACTGCTGTAGGTGGCGCTGCAGTCGATCCAGTGACACAGCTGCTCCTGCTGGTTGAGTACCGAGTCCCGGCCGACAGGTCCGTTCAGGCTCGGGGAGTGCAGGGGGGACTGGGTGCTGTCCTGACCCTCAAAGCCTTGGAGAGGCTGACCCAAATGATACGGCTCAGCTTGCTGGTTCATTTGGAATGGTTCCCTCTTACACGGCAAGAAATCATCTGTGGGCTCCTGCTTTATTGTGCGAAACTCCTCCTGAACCTTTTGCTGCTGCTGCTGCTGCTGCTGAGATGTTTTGTTTTGGGCATCAGAGAAACAGGAAGGTGCAGAGCCAAAAGGCGGAGGGGTGGCACAGTTGGCGAGCAAGTAGGAAACGGGCAGAGAGGGCTGGGGGTAGCAGCTGAACATGTGGGTGCTGTTTTTGGAGTCTGAGTGACCTGTGGTGGCAAAGTCCTCCACGGTCCTTTCCCTTTGCGATCCAGCTGTTTTACAGCTGAGCAGGGAGGTGAGGTCACAAGCCAGCGAGAACTGGGAGAGCGAGGCCCTGGGAACGCAGCACAGGCCTCCAGAATGGATGGAAGACTGGCAAAAGCCTCCGCAAGACAACGGAGCCTGAGGATCCTCGACATCCTCAAACACGCTCCCAAAACCAGGGAGGGTCAATTGTACATCTGGAGGCCCAAGATCGGGGGGCCACATGACGGCCCCCGCTCACTTGCTTCTATCAAGACTTTCCCCACAGTAAAATTGTTAATTGTGATTGCCTTGGAACAACTTTAAAAATCCATCGAAGGTACAATGGTCCACAACATCTTTTAGTACTCAAGTGTAATCGAATCAGTTTGACGTGCAGCTGCTGGCATCTTCTGCGTACGTAATCCTCTGTCATTTGTTCCAAGCTGCTGCGTCGTCAGTCATCACTCGAGCACTGTGGGAGACAGAAACCAAACCCGAATGAGTCATCTCAAAAGATCAAAATCACAAACACAAAACACTTTCAGAAACAATTCGCATAACAGCCTAATGAAGTAGTTGTGGAAAAGTACACAGATCCCCTTTTCTTACAAGTGTCATTGATTCAACAACCAACATAGTAAAAGTACATATGATTTATCAGGAAAATATGTTTTAAGCATCAGAAGGAAAACTACTGGCAGTGTAGAAAAAGTGTGTTGCATAAACAAGATTTCACTATAATTATCAGTTTTGGCAGCTGTGCACAGTAATGTAGTTTATGTTGGGAGACTACCACCATAGGGATCCATAGGATTATAGTTAAAGGCTTAAATGTAATTTTAAAAATTTACTTTTTGGTATTTGAGAGATTAAAAAGTTTTTGCACAACTCATTTCTGGTGTCATAATATAAAAGGTGCTACAGAATGTTAATGAAAATCACTAGAAAATCAAGTAAAGCAATATAATATGAGGCAATATACGTATTTAACGCAACTTTGACAAGAGATCAGTAATGACGTATCGTACAACAAACCCCAGGTCAGTGGTTATTTCCAATCCAAGATCTCCCACAGCGATGGTTGAATGGATGTAATCAATACATGTTAAAAATACAATCTCAAATTAAATGGTAAATATTCTTGTAAAGTAATTCTGCCCAGTCAAGTAATTTTCATGTTTTCTAGATACTGCAATGCATCATTTATTTAATTAAATCCAGACAGTTTGTCAATACAATTCTTCTATAGTTCTGAAAAAGAGATTTTTAACTCAAACTGCAAGATGCAATATAAACGCTAACAAAAATCCAGTGTTTTACCTTGATGTTACCAATGAAGCCTCAATGGTAAGCCTGGTAATTTTCATCATAGGTGCTGAAGAAGTCTGATCAATTCATTTCTGTTTCACTCCGCATGTTCAAACTGGTCGGCTTCAGAGCTGGCGGATGTTTACTCAAGTGACAGATTTCAAGCAGCTTCCTCTGGAGCCACAAAAAGGCTTTTGGCGTGTAATACCGAAGGAGTTTTCCCTTTGAAGACACGACTTGTCAGATTTCACTCTATGGGCTGGACTAAATTAGGATCGGTTGTGATGCTGCAGAACATTGACACAGCTGATGTAACAACTTCACGTGCCATTTCATAGTTTAAAACCTAAAATGTGTCACTCTGTCATTCCTGCACTTCTGCCCTGTGTTCAAAATGACCAACAAACGGACCGGGGTAACCAGCCGAGGAAGGTTTTGGATGGAATGAAACCCAAACAAACAGCATGTCTGACCCCCCGTCAGCAGGTTTCAGTCAGTTATTACGGCGTGTGACGCTGGGGCGGGTGTATATTGGGTTTCTTTTGAGCTGCTGTGACAGTCTTGTGTGATTCATTAGCGCAGGCTTTAAGGCCACCCCTGTAGCGCCCCGCCAGGCGCTGCGTGGCAGCCGATTGCCTAGAACCCGGTCCAGATGCCTGTTAACAGAGCAAGAGTAATGGACCACATCTCTCAACCAGCTACTGGTGCAACTTAAGAGTGGCTGGAAAATGGTGGGACACACAGACGTTTCCCCGGGTCTGCGGCACAAACAGTAGCTCCACTGTGCAGGAGCCCTTGACTGTTTATTGGACTCAGCTTGAGTGAAGTCGTCCTCGGACATCTGCACATATTGACGATCTAATTTGCAGCAGGATCTCTGCCATGTGTAATTAGTCATCGGAAAGATTCAATAGGGATTTTGTGCCGATGGTTATTTTACGAGCGAGAACCGAGCACAGCGAAGAGGATGAGTAACTTCACTCCTGTAGTTCTATTAACTGATGCAGTCACTAAGTGTAGGTTCATGCCCATAGTTTCCTGGTATAGTCTGGTTTACAGTTTTATGATTCTTCCCGTAAATCTCTGGAGTTCCCCCCTCCACCAGAGTCAAGTAGCAGACCAGTCATGGGAACTGTGGTTGAATCTTAATTAGAGAGGCCGTGAAGTGTCTGCGTGTGGACGAGCCGAGCGAGATTAATGATACTTGTGTTGATGGTTTGGTGTGTTTGAAATATGATAATTACAACTTTGTACCTGTTGGATTGAAAGCTAAAACCAATATTACAGATTTGAGGGGAAACAAAATGCCAGATTCGCCACGATCTTGTGAATTACTTTGCCCGTGTTTATATCTAACTGCTCACGCTTTAGTATTTTGGTGTAAACACCCAATTTGCTGTGAATATGACAAAATATTCAGCAGTATATA
Organism: Blennius ocellaris; assembly: GCF_963422515.1. Lineage (NCBI taxonomy): Eukaryota > Metazoa > Chordata > Actinopteri > Blenniiformes > Blenniidae > Blennius > Blennius ocellaris. The sequence goes on from NC_137659.1 coordinate 10,567,660, forward strand.
TATATAGCAATATGGGGATTTTTTTTTTTTTTTTTAAAGAAGTGTCTGCTCTCAAACCACTTTGGTCTCAATCCAGAAAGAAGAGTCAGACAGCAAATCTAAAAAAAGTGATCCACAAAGCCTCAACTGAGCGAGCAAACTTTGTAAAATAGCAGCCTCATCTCATGTGGTGTCTTTTAAAGACTCACTTGCTGAGGTTAGCTAAACACAGCTGTGGCATTTCAGGACAAGCAAATGTGTACTTGTCCCAACAACAAGCTCTTTGGTTCTGGAATTACAAAGTGTGTGTGTGTGTGTGTGTGTGTGTGTGTGTGTGTGTGTGTGTGTGTGTGTGTGTGTGTGTGTGTGTGTGTGTGTGTGTGTGTGTGTGTGTGTGTGTGTGTGTGTGTGTGTGTGTGTGTGTGTGTTGATTTTTTGTTTTAAGCAAAATGTGGAAGAAATAAAAAAAACTCACTGAAGTGAAAATCATGAATGCACCATTGTGTTCTTTCTAAAACAATGTATGTATATATATATATATATATATATATATATATAAACAACTCATAAACAGGGATAATGTCTCAATTTCTTTGATGTTTCTGGAGCTGGATCAATACAAGCAAGTTTGGAGTCTGTATTATTATATTATAAGGTATAAGTGGAATTTTTAAAATTGAAAGATCCAAACTTGATTAAACATGAATACTTGGTATCTTGAGGTTTGTAGAAGTCTTAGCCAGTAATAACCTGCTCAAATCCACAGGTTATTAAAGCTTAAGCATATGATTACGATTAAGTCGGACTTAATTATTATTTTCTGCGTGTCTCAGAAAAAACAGATTTGCTTTACTTGCTCTGCGTTCAACGCTGCAATGACAAAAATATAAAAAGTATCACTAAATGTTTGATTATTTGACAATCAGAAATCATGTTTCCTGACAGCGGCTCACAGTCAGTGATAAAATGTATTACATAATAGTTAACAAGCACCAAATTACATGCAGGGAGCATTAACACCCAGCAGCTGAACGTAACAAAGCAATTAGTCAGACTTTCCTCTTGTGATCATTTTTGCAAACGAAAATGCATGACTTCACAGCTTTTTTCCAAATGCTGATGAATGTGTAATGCATGAATTCTGCAGATGACAAACATCTTTCCAAGTAGTATTTGTTGAGAAAACAATCTTTGAATGCAAGACAAGAAGTCTAGATCAACTAAAAACAAACTTTTATTCCAAATATATATTAAAGAAGAAGAAGACGAAAACGAAGAAGAAGACCCCTTATCATCCTTAGATAGTTGTTTTTAACTTCATCAAAATTAAACTTTAAAAAAAGCCTTTTACTTGACATATTCTTCAATAAATACAGGATTGATGTATTTAGTGGGATGTGCTCCTCAGTGCTGTAATCAGTCCCTTTTCCACTGTAAAAATCCATTATGAGGTCAAACAAAAGCAACCAAGCAATACAGAATTAACGCCATTCGTATCCAGTTACATCTGGGATATCATTTAAAACCTGAAGCTTGAATTATGTCATGATTTTACATAAAATGTGTCCCATTTTATGAGTGAGGGGAAAATAAGGGCTGTAAATCTTAGTTCCTGGATTTTCTGTGCTAATCCCCACAGGTGCAGTATTTTTCAGGTTAGGACAATATGTTTGAAGACAACAGGATCTCATAAATGTGGTTGGTGGTTTATTTATTTTTTTCTTTTAAATCATATGAATGACATAAGCGGTCACACAAATGCTTCTTGTGTTTTGATAGCGAGACATGAGGGACTGGTATCCTCAGTAACACAGAAAGTTGACTGTCGAGTGAGAGTTTTCACCTCTCATAGAGTAATTCTCCCACTTTCAAAAGGCATTAATCCTGTGAAGTCAGTTTTGTGTGCTCAATGTCAAGCAGTAAATCAAAAATTACTCTGCATTCGGCTTATTAACCTTTGTTCATCTAAATGAAATGAGCACACAGGCGCTATAGACTGCCATAGCTGGTCGCTTAAATTATATCTGCATCGGAATACGCCTTAACAAAATAATAAAAATAAAAAGGTCAAACTTATGCAGGCAAAACAACACTTTTCTGAAACTTAAATCTTGTCTTTGTTGCCCACTGCAATACAAAGCATGTAAAACAATCCAACACCACTCAAGCAACCAAGTAATTTTCAGACAATATAAGTTTGAGAAGAAAATAAAGTTTGTAACTTTGAACATACATGTATGTCATACCCCTCTTATCTATCTGCAAACATGTCTTCACTTTACCATGCCTCAACAGCCCGAAGGAAGAAATACAGCGGAAGGAAACTGTTCTTTAACAGTTTACTATACGTACGAGTTGACACACTATTCATCCATATCTTCTATTGCTTCATCCAATTCAGGCAGACGCTCACATTTGCATTCACAAAAAGGGACAACATGAAATCTGCAAATCACTGCACCTCTATGCGGCAGGTTGCATTATAATAACCGTCTGCATGAGCTTCAGCAGTCACGTATCACTACATCTCAAGCTGCAGTATTATATTCACAAAGTTGAGACTTAATTCTAAAACTGAGTCAGGTTTCTATGACTTGTAGCTCGTGTTGCCGCAGACTTAAAATGCGCTTCATTTAAGATGTTTTTGACATCTGTCACATATCTAATCTTCTAACCATCTGCACGTCAGTCTCACCGACGCTGAGCTGCTATTGACACAAAGTGGGAAAGAAAACCGCAGCCCTGGTGAACCTGAGTGACTTGATAAAGAAATGTTTTGATAGCTCAAAAGCTTGAGGGAACTTTTTGCCTACGTTCATAAGCCCTGCAGTGATTACTGCTAGAAACTCATCATTACTAAGATTTTCCAGGGAAGAGAAAGGAGCTAATATATCACCAGCAAATTCATTTTACTACGAAATGCACAAATTTACAACCAGCTGAAAAAGTGTCGAGCCAGCTTGGGATAATTTCCCGTTCAGTGAGGAGGCCAATTTAGGTCTGATTCTTCAAGAGCATGCAGAGGAGCGTCTCTGCAGGAATGAAGCTCTGTGCAATAATAAGCGAGGCTAACAAGCGAGCGAAATGTTCTGTTCTGTCCACTTTGAAACTTTCATGAGCTGTCAAATTGCTTCATCTGAGAAATTTAACCTGGAGCCTTCTGAAACATTTATTTATACTGAGGGACGAGGCCCAACCTGACACTGCAGCGCTGCACAAAGAGGCACACTGTTATGATTAGAAGTGAAAGATACCCCTTTCCTTCCAAAAGTTAACAGAAGAATATGTAATTCATGTGTATCCTCTAATCCTGAAAAAAGGCCTCAAGAATTTGTGCTTTGGGTCATTTTTTGGCCCTTTTTTCTCCTCCTATTCTCAAAGAAACTGACGGCATCATATATGACGGCATGCAATATTATAAAAAACAATCTTTAGAAAGCTTCTAGAAAAATATAACACTTGTAGCAGCCGAGAGATTCAAGCTGCATTTTTTTTTTTCTCTCAGCAGTATAGTGATGAACATTGTAATGTCATTGAAGTTAATGGACCACAATGGTTCCTGTCAAATTACAAGCCCAGTGCCAGGACTTAGGCCTATCTTTTACTAATCCTCACCCAGCACCGTTTATAGTTTCCAGGCGTGACACATTCACTGAAGACACCAGCTGTCATACTATAAGTCAAAGAGGTGGCATCTAATCAAAGCACTGTACTTTAATACAACGCTTGAGCACATTTCAACACAATCATCAAATCTTTCCATTTACCTGTTTTAACCCGTATGGATGAGGATTCAGTTCAGAGTGAAACAGTTGTGTGTGTTCCTGTCCTTCTATATCAACACTCGTCCTTGCATGTTTTGCAAACAGCTATAAAGATATAAAACTGAACAAACTGAGCATCAGATTCACTACACAAGTCTGATTAATGGCGTGAGCTGAAAGAACTATGAGTCGCGCTTCAAAATGCTCCTTTTGGAGTATAAAAATAAAGCATGACAAAAAATGTGTTAATATATTTAACAGCTTTCCTGAAATATCCAGCTTTTATAAATATATACTCAGAATTTATTGATGTGTGATGGATACATATTATAATTGTAAAATTAAGATTTAGTGTATATGTAAAAAAAAACTTTTATATCTCTTCGGAATGTAATCTTATAACGTTTGACAAACACAGCTAAGCCAGTTCATGCATTCACTGACCAAAAGAGACCAAAGAGAGCAGTTTGAGCTTGTCAGGTAATTGAAGATATTGTCCCCAATAGGATCATCAGACTACACTTTCACACTTTGTTATAAGAGTTGTCACGACATCCTGACACAATTGATTAAATCTTCCATCTTGGATGATGCCATTAGAAACAGTGAGTAAAATCGATGTTTCACAGCTGAGTGTGAGTTACTGTTCTGATTATGTTGAGTAAAAAATATTGTTCTTTTTATTGTTCTGAGCCCTCTCTGGTGTGGTCTTAAGGACAAAGACATCAACTGTATTTAGAAATTTGCTCTCCAGAGAGCAGTGTGGTTTAGCTGTTATTGACTTAATCCAAAGATGTTTTCCAGGTTGAAATTAAAAAAAAAAAATAGAAAGATTGCTTCAAGCACTCGGGGTTAACAGGACCACAATTGTTCCCAAACCTAACCAAGATGTTTCTCTGCCGAAATGTAACCGGACCTCAGCCACCGCTTTGTCTCACACACACACACACACACACACACACACACACACACACACACACACACACACACACACACACACACACACACACACACACACACACACACACACACACACACACACACACACACACACACACACACACACACACACACACACACACACACACACACACACACACACACACACACACACAAAAACCCAACACATTTCAACAACTGTGTTTTTGGACGTTTTGAAAGACAACAGATATTTCCTACCAATGACTGGAGAGCAGTTACAACTTATACTATATCATATACTTATGGTACAAGTCCTCCCCCCCCCCCCCCCCCCCCAACACACACACACACGCATATCCAAGAGTTGAATCAACAGTAAACAATTTTCACCACAGTCTGTGTTTAAAAAAAAACAAAAACCTGCTGAATACATTTTCCCCAGACAAGCGGAAACCCCTGCAACATTGAAGTGAGCGATCAGCCTCATAAAGGTGACAACAGCAACAGACCTATAACAAAATTCACTGGTACTGCCAATGAAGACAGAGTCAACTCAAGTCGTGTCCAAATTTTTTGCCTTTCCTCATAGTTGAGCGCTGTCCAGGTGACAAAACCACTAATGTCTGTGGAAACATAGTTTTGTTTTGGTTTTTTTAAATGAAGGGAGGGAATGTAAAGCTGCCCCACAAGAACCCAGCAGAGGAGGTGATTGTTCCTCCATACTTGATTTTGCTGAAAATCCAGCTGGAAAAAGGGGAGTCAGTCACCAAAAAGATAGATCAGCGAGGGTTATTTACATTTCAAATAACCTCAATGTTGAGCTGCATTGAGTCACTTCAAGAAACATTTGGAGGAAAATAAATGCATGCACGGCTGTAAACTTGTCAGTAAAGTTGTCAGTCTAATCTAACAAGCCATATTAGTTTTATAGGTAATGAAGCCAGAGAAGAAAAAATTATAAATAAATCGACTCCATGTTTAAACCAAAGGTTTAAGTTTTTGTTGAAGCCGCACACACGCACACACACGCACACGCGCACGCGCACGCGCACACGCACACGCACACGCACGCACGCACACACACACACACACACACACACACACACACACACACACACACACACACACACACACACACACACACACACACACACACACACACACACACACACACACAGCTGTCATGCAGCAACTTGGGATGCAGTGTCTTACCGTTAATTGATCGGGCAAGAGAGAGCGTTGAACAGCCAGGCTCTGCATTGGAAGACGATCCAACTACCAGCGGAGCTACAGCCGCTCCAAACGATTGTACCGGTGTCGTCAAATCTCCCAAAAAAAGTCATGTGGCAGGAGAGACCTCATGCAATCACTCACTAATTATAGCCCAGCGGAACGTTAATGTGAAAGCAGGTCACAAAGGCATCCTTTTTAAGTATATCATCACTCTAAGAAACTGTCTTTTGAATCCTATGCAACATTATTCTTAAAAATATAAATGGCAAATATTCCACAAGGAATTAGTAACTAATTAGTAACTATTATTCTTAAATCGTTCATATGATCCCAACATGTATTCTCTTGATATGCAACACTGCGGTTCTGCTAGTAAAAAAAATCCTGATGTGTCTTTGTCACTTTAGACAATATCATTATTGTTTTATTCAATTAGGTTGTTTTTGCATTCATTATTCAGTCTCAGCTGAAGTGCAAGCTTGAAGTGTTTTTTGGCACTCTTGTTGAATTTAGCAGGTTTACTCATTTCACATAAAAGCTGGGTGATAATGTCCATCATCTGTGCTTGTGACTGAAGCTGTATAATGACCTGCAGCTGCTCTAAAGTTACCCCTCTTTAACAAAGTCCTTTCCTGTAAGTGCTTCAGCTTAGTGTTTTGTAACCCTGCTTGACCTCAAGTTTCTGATGTGACAAATTTGGCTCCTTTGTGCTGCGCTGTCACTGGTGGAAAAAAAAAAAAAAATCCCATCGGGTACTCAGCCACATGTGGTCATTTGTATCAATGATGGGCCAGTTTGTCCGACTAAAACCAGAAATGTTTTTGACACTTTGTCGTCATTGAGAGCCCATTTAGGTCAAAAGTATACTCAGTGGGAGCAGGTGAGTAAAGTTTCATGTTGCACAAAATAAGGATGTTATTGGCTCACAATTCAGGCATATAAACCAAGTTAGGGGTTTAAATCACAGTTATTACTCGTGCGATCCTCCAAGGTACTTTCCTAGACAGCATATTTAACAGTAATTCAATGTCCTAACCCAAGAAATGAATAATATTCGACTTAATAACCAAAAAGGAAGTTTCCAGTTTCTTTAACATATATCAACAATAAGGATATTTACATTTGTATTAGCTTTACTTCATTGAGGGGGGGGGGGTGTTAAAGTACAAACTAGGGGCGTTTTGACTTTTAATCAACCCAGAAACTGTTCGTTTCAATGATTTCAGTTTTTAAACATCGTTTTCCAGCACATTGCCTCGAACCCTGCGGCCACCACACCTTCCTGCACGCGTCACTTTAGTCGGCAACCATATAGAAATGGGCTTCAAGGAGAGTTAATGCGTTTTCAAACTGGTCATTTTAACGACTGGTAACATATAGAAAATATACATGTGTATATTAAAGGCCATCACTATAATAAAAAAAGTGCTTATTCAGGTCAAGTGGACCAGAAGGATGAAGTAAATTATGAAAAGGATCTTCCTCTCTCTGGCACACACATAAAAAGACAAATGACAACCTCAGAAGACCCTCAGAAGAAATTCTCTTCAAGATATACTTATGTACAGAAGCTAATAAATGATCTTTGTCCACCTGCAGCCTGACTCAATGACATGCTCTTATTTCTGTGGCTGTCTGCATCTCTGCGTATCGCGACAAGTCAAATTCTAATCCTAATACCAACATCTTAAGTGATGTACTTCAAAATAAGACATTGCACTTTGGTGCTCCTTAACTATGGAATAAACTCCAGAAGGAGCCGAATCCCAAATATGTCAGTAGAAATTAGTTAAATTCATACTTTGAAGTATATTTCCTGCTTGAAAGTATGAGATACGGAGAAATGTCTCCGATATCATTATGAATCGATTCTGCAGGTACAAAAGAGGAAGCTATACAGACAGACTTTCAAGTGAATGGTATATTTTAGGGAAGTGGAATTGTATAATATGTGGAAAGAGACTAAAACATGGCCAAGAAACCACACATTACCGCACCTTGAAAGAAACGTGCTGGTCACAATGACAAGTCTTTGCTCATACCGCTATTGAGCAATTTTCAATGACCATGTGCAAGCTGTTACTACTCGGGCTTCAGACACTTTGTTTAAAAAATTGCCTTTCATCACGCAGAGAGTGAATCAAGCAGCACATGACCAAGTGGATGGGACGCTGATGGCAGGAAAAGGCCAACATGTTGTAGCCAGACACTCTGGAACTGCCATTTCTGCGTGGTAATGTTTGTCCTCACATTGCGCAAATCTGTGTCAACTTCTTGAAACAACACCGTGTTAAAGTCTTGAACTTCACCCCATATTTGATCATCTGTGGGATACTCCAGATGGATTTGTTTCCCAGAGACCATCTCGACCACAAAACCTGTCCCAGCTGTGAGCAACTCCTCTGGAGGATCGGGACAGCACTTAAGCAGAGGAATTAAATGTTTGGTCACATCTCGGGGCATCATCAAGAGGCGCTGGGGCCCAGGTGGTAGAGTGACCATTCTTTCAATCCTAATATTCAGTTTGATCCTCCATCTTGCAATGTCCATGTGCCAAAGTGGTAAGACACTGAAGCCCAAGCTGATTCCAGTGTTGTGCTCTCACCACTTGTAAATTGGTATATGAGTGTGTAGATGAGGCTGATCATGTTGAGACTGCTTAAGTAAACGTTGTACAAGTAATGTCCATTCATCATATAACTAATCCTCACAGGTTCAATACATGTGTAGATGCAAACGGTAGACATGGAGTACTAATCAGTTCAGAGGGCTCAATTGATTGCACCTTGTTCTAATGAGGTAGAATTCATCATTATCTAGATGAACAGAATACCAATCTATTACTATAAGAATATCATAATACAGTTTATCTTTATAATGTGATTCGTCACGAGTAAAACTCTAAGTTGTAATTTGATGGTAAACCTTCTCAATGGTGAATGAGAAACAGCAGTTGAAATCTTGCAACATGACACGAATGCAGCACCACATCAGGTGACAGCTGTTCAGAGGTTATTTTGAGATAAAGATCTGCCTTCTTTCCGTCGAGCAGCAGAATCAGCCAATCCCACATAGTTATAAATCTCGTTTTTTTGGTAGAAATCATATTACTACATGGCAAATAATGTATCGGTAGATGTAGTTGAGTCATAGAAAACTAAAGGACCCAACATTCATGATATGCATAGTGTCTAGAATAATAGAAGGGTGGAGTTAATGAGTTCATTTGTTCAGTTGAAACATGCTTAAATCGATCGGCCCTCTTTTCAAGGATGAAGCCAGCAAATGTTGTCCATGCATTTCTCACTGAAAACCTGAGAAACATGGGTTGCTCCAAAGATTGTCCAGAGAAGGGAAAAAGTATAAAGCAGTGGAGGACATGATAGCCTGCTTGGCTAAAATGATCTCCAGAGCGTTAAACTGGAAAACCAGGGTTCATGGATCAGTCCTACATCAGAATGTCCTTGAAATGAGTGTTTCAACAAGACAACGACCCTAAATACACTGATAAACAAGCTGCCTCTTGATTACAGATGAACAAAATTTAAATTAAAGTTGGGCTGAGAAGTAAACCTATGGGGTGACATCAAAACTGCTGTTCCTTCTGCAAATCCAAGAAATGCAGAGGAATTGTGGAGTTTTCTCAAACCATCCTGGTCTGGAATACCTGTTCACAGGTGAGAGGTTGGTCTACTTCATACAACACAGATATGAAGCAGTTCTCAGAAACAGTGGTTATACATTGAAATGTTAGTTTAGTGATTCATAGAAATCCTAAAGATTTCCATTTATGCAGCAACTACTCAAGTTTGTAAAGACAAATGCAGACACTGCTACTTTTCTTTTTAAACCCCTCAATATTAATCTGTCTTCATTTACACACACACACTGTCTTCTATCGTTTCCCCAACTTCCACCTTCCTCCATCACACCTCAGCTTCCCCCCTCTGTTCTCTCCTCCTGGCAGACCTGAACATTTACAAGCAGGTGTGGATCTGTGAGAAACTGTGACTGAGTACAGATGGCAGGAAATTCCAGTGAAATGACAGTGGCTCGGTCCAAACCACAAGACGGTGCGAGTCGAGCCCACGGATCAGACGCAGCCGGGTCAGCACCACCACCGCCACCACCAGCAGAGCCTATAGATTAATTTTGGACTCGAAATCTGCCAGCATCTTGAAATCGGAGCAGCTTCACGAGACGTCTGTTAAAACTCTTCAGAGACGGACCGAGCACTGACCGACTCCAATGCGTCTTTCCAAACAAATTTTGGGTGGCATTTGGTCAGAAAACTCCTGTGAAAACAGATTATGTTTTACTTCGAGTGGCTTATTACAGCCCATGTTTGGGGAACCATCAATAAATTAGCCAGTGGATCAGTGAGGACTAGGACTGTACAGCATTTTCCAGCACTCTTAAATTATGTCTTGGGAGAGGCTGCAGGGAAGAAGCAACACAAGCAAGGCACACAAAGAGCCTGAGATTGATCTTGATTAAGAAAATTCTATAAATAACCTTGTTAGTGGTGACCAAATAAACATTACATTAACAAGTCGCATTCAACAGACTCGATCACACAAGATCACCGAACCACTTGGAGACAATTTATCACCATTGTTTATTTCTCTTTTACTTCTGTTAATGTGATTAAAATCATTCTAACCTATTTTGTGATCGATGATATCTATTTACTCAATATGACTCCCTCCTTACAAGTTGAGTATCTTTGAAAACATCAGGATCTGAATAGTTTTTAACTAATTTGTTTTGAACTACGATGAATCAAGCTCTTTATGCGATTACAGAGAGTGAGCTGTCATCCTGTATTTTATTCAGCTTTCTTTTTGGGAAACGGAGGTGTTCACCTCAAAAACACCGCATGTGAAATTCTGGCCTACCACAATGGATGCCAAGGGTGTTTTCAGTTGTTTCAGAGACTCAAAGACAAAAAAAGAGAGTGACACAATATATTCTGAAGGTTTTCTGGAAGGGATTTAAAGCAGGGCTACCAAACGTACGAACCACAGGTCAGAAATCAGCCTGACAGAGAATCCCATCTGAATCAGCCTGTGTGGATGATGAAACTACAAAGAAGACAAGCAGAGCAATTTATCATAAATACATAAATAAAGAATTAAATAAATCTGCTCATGTGAATTTATCTACAGTGTTTGAGAGTTTTCAAACTTGTTAGTGCAGACCAGGAGGACAGAGAGTACATCGGTTCATGGAAGTTTGTTTGTTCCACGTTTACAACAACTTTTTTCATCCTGGGGTAAAAGCTACACACAAACGGTGGACCGTCAAGTTCTCGTGTCCACTGAACATGACGACACAAGAAGCCTGAATGTTCCTTTGGTGTTTAAAGCCTCATTATATGAGGTCTTTACTAAAACACTGGATATGTACTGTTCTTTTCTTCCATTTTTATGGAGGCATCAAACAAAATATGGATCAGACACAGATTCTTTGTTTGGCTCTACATTTGGCCAAGGATGTTGGCATTCTCCATCTCAGTGATTTATCACAAGTGATCGGCTCATGGAACAAGGCACAATGCAAATCTCATTGGTCTACCAGAGCATTTTAAGCTCAAACTTGTGGCGCATCCTGCTGCAGATGCTTTCACACAACAATTGCACCAGGATTTGACTCGAGCTGCTCTGGGTCTGCCTCTTCAGAGTACAGGGTGTGTACGTATACTGTGACGCCTGAAAGAGGCTGGTGTGAAGACAAGTTGATTACTAAATGACATTCCTAAGGTTTACACAGCAACATTTTGACAATGATGTCCGTTTACACGGAAATGACAGAAACATAAAACTGTGTCATTTTCATGGTGAGCCACGAGTGGGTGCAGATTGTTTAGGTAGTGAAACAGCATACACATTCAAACAGAGAATACACTAAACATTAACAATGGTGAGTATAGGACAGCGAGACGACAAAGTTGGATTGCTATGAGGAGTGACTCAACTATGAAACTACCAAGTTCCAGGATAATATGGACGGGGAGTCAAAACTCTCTGGAGGCCGCCATTGTTGTTATTGTCCATCAACTCACTCGTGCAGAAAAATTACTTACTACAGCCGTGGTGCGCATGCACAGGAGCAGCATTTTGGAAAAGTTGCATTTTCTGCTTTCCCCATAGAGATGCGGCGTTTTAGAAAGTTTCCACCTTGGAAAAGGTGGAAACCATTTTTGAAAGGCTATGTTTTCCTCCATTTATACAGAGTCAGAGTGTTTTGGATGAGTTACACCTTGAGAGCCATTTTTTAAAAGTTGCATTTTCAGTAGCCCCAAGCACTGTTGTTGTGTAAACGGACATCCAAACTACGACCCAGGGTTTCTGTTTTCGCTTGAAATTCTTGTTGTGTAAACAGGGCCTGAGATACAACTGGGCTGTATGTGGCCCCTGAACTGATATGAGTTTAAGCCCCTGGCTTTAGGTGATCATGTGAAATATTTGTTTGACTGCTTGAAAAAAAATCTATGTGATTTTTGAATTTAGTGGCACTGATTAGACACAGCCTCCTTTCAACAGCAGATGTGTGTGAGATTTGTAACTAGTCTATCTGAAGCATGGAAGCAGTGTTAGTGTAGAAGTCAGTGTTAAATGGTTTTACACTTTATTCTCCATGATGAAGACATATAAAACAGAACTGATGGATACGCTGACTGCGTGGTCAAGTTATTTGTGCAGGAATTAATATACTGAAAAGGGAAGGGCCCCACTGAAGCTGCATACAAATGGAGCCTGCCTCTGCTAGAAGATAACTATAGCTTTCTCCAAAGGACAGCGAAATCTTTGGGGTCATGTTGCAAATACATGCAGTGGGAAGGAACGAGGTGCAGAGCACCACAAGAACAAAGAAAACAGGCGTAATAAGATGTCTTTTAAAAACAATTAGTGTATTTACACACCTTTTCCAAATTGCACTCTTAACTTTGCAACATTTCTTCATGCCAAAGTAAACCTGAATCCCTGAAAACTCACATCTTTCTTCATCATATTCCTCCCATAGCTCCAGCAGAGCCCCTGCAGCCTTGAATAGAAAACTTTGAAATGTAAATTCTCCTCCGAGAGCAGATGAAACGGGGAAACCCCTGTACGCTTACTTTACAGATTCTGTGAGGCGTCATTAATCTTGACAGATCTCTTTAATTTAACTGCATTATTTGTTATGCTTCGATGTTAGTCTAAGGTGGCTCCCAGCAATAATATTTGAACTATATGGCAACTACTTTCTGAATGTTGATTCTGGTACTCTCGCTCGTCCCAACACAAACTAATGCAAAAACTGTACATCATGTTGCTACTGGCTGTGACTGCATGCTCTGTGAGAAATAACCCTCTAATTTGACAGAATAATTTCCTCATTTTCTCATTATTGAAGGACAATTCCTCTTTGTTCTGGGATATTGCTTATCCTTGCTGCATCAAATTAATCCAACTCTTTGCTCTTTGACTGCTTGCACTGCTGTAACTTCAGCCCCCACCGAAGCTCTCACGAGAAATAAACTAATAAACCATATTGTGTTATATCGTGTCTGCATCTTCAAAATTATTCAGGCACTGAAAACAAAAGAGCTTTATCATGTTGAATCTATGATGCATCATAGCATGCAAAAGGACATTTTGTTCATAAACCTGCAATTATTGACATTTTCAGTGTAATATCATCGATGCTGCCGTTTCCTGTAATTGCTTGCTGTTCCCCGAGGTTGCAACACCAATCTGTTTTCAATAGAAATGAAAACAGCTCTATAAATACACCGATCAGTACCTGCCAACCAACACAAATGGAAACTCATATCTGGCAACTATCTGGTGATCATACTTGGCAGAGTTGGCACATACTGCTGCAGTGGTTGGCATTGTTGCATCACAGCCAGGGGGGGGACTGGGTTCGAGACCAAATAGAGGCCTTTCTATTTGGAGTCTTCCTGTGCCTGCTTCTTTTACTGGATCTTCAGCTTCCTATCATAATCTCAGGATATGTATGGTAGATTAAAGGTTCCACTCAACTGTCTGCAGGTGTGTACGATCGTATTTATGTGCACACACTTGCAACCAGGGGTTGTCCAGGGTGCAGCCTACTGCTCACACAAAGTCAGCTGGAATACTCAACACAAACAAAAGATGAGTTGGTGAATAAAGTGAAACTTTTCCCAACCACTAAAACTATTTACCACGAGAGCAGGCTAAACAAGACCAGTTTCCCAGTCATAAAGTGGATTTATGCTCCTGATGAGATAATTGATCAGATTGCACATTAGCTACTGAATGGAAATAACTCAATTTACGCAGCTTTATGTTGAAATGAAAATAACATTTCAATGAACTATGTGCCTTCCAGTGTAAAAGCATCCATAGAAAACATGTCTCTTATATAGACCATTGCATATCATTCATGTTTGAAGTGAATATATAGATTTATATTTGATGCACAAACATCAACCATTTTATTCTTTTGATTTTGCTAAAAAAAAAAAAGTAATGACTTAAAGATCTCGACTGACAGTTGGGGAAAGAAAATACAGAAATCAATACATGAGGTATTTTCTTTTTGCTTCCATTTACAATTAGTGCTATATTGTTTATATTTTCCCCGACACTTTGATCCACACAATGCATATAAATGCTGAGGGATAAAGCCATTACAATGAGTTTACATTCAGTGAACTTTCCTTTTGTTGTATATTAGGATAAATAGTGAAGACCACACTGAAGTCTTGCATTTTAAATCTATAAAAGACATTTAGTGCTGCATAGTAAAATACCAAACAACAAACGTCAACGTATCAAAAGAAGATTTCGCTGCCTTTGGTTTGGTCACAACACATTTGCTTTCCACAGACAGATGTACAGTCAGAACAACCTCAAGCGAGAATCTGGGGTTTATATTCTTCCTTTACAGCGAGAGTATCTGCTACAATCAGACTAATTACCTGGACTTTGCTAAGAAGAAAAGTCCTGGGAGTCCAAATAATTTCCCAACGTAAACAGGATTCAAAAAGACACCGGCCTGCACTCGATACACCCCAGAAACAAATGTTGAAACAGTTACCTCTGATACTCGCAGCGGGTTGTATTACCCAGCTGTGTCACCCTAAGGTGTTGCAAAAGAGCCCACAATTCTGGCCAATAATAATATTTCTGAATCAAACCAAAATGAGCTCTGCTTGTAGGGCAATCACTGTTAATGTCCGTGAAAGGTATGTAGGGACTGGAGCACGGAGGAAAACAAGTGACGAACCATTTCAGCAGCTTGCTATGAATACGGGAACAGCTGTCAGAAAACAACAGCTCCAAGTAGCCCGAGATCGGATGTGACAAACTGGGACTCCGGGCTGTGCTTTTCTTTTTTTTTTTAAGACATGGTAACAAATATTTATCTACCAGAGCAAATTATTTTCCTGCCTGACACTAATCCACCCCATATGACCCAAGTTACTTTGTGACTATGAGCCCCTCATTAAATACATTAGATCATCTTGTTATGAGTAATGTAAACACGAATGTTAAAGCAACTTCAAGAACAAAGTGTTGAGTGACTCCTACAGGCCACTGCAGGGAATTAATGAGTCGTTTCCATCTAAACATTCCTTTAACTAAAAACGAATGTACTATTTGTTAAAATCGGTAAACTTTCAGCATAAAAAGATTTTTTAAGGCAAGACAGACTGAATCCATCATTACATACTTTATTTTGTGTTTCCCATTTTCTGCTTTCATTGTGTCTTTCTGCAAGTTTCTTTTTTTTTTAATTTTGAGAAAAGGGTTATTGTGTACTTCCCAAACTGGGCTACTCGAGGGGCGGTATCAGGGATCATAGGGGGCCTGAGGTTTTGCCTGCTCTGAATTTGTCAAAGAAAGTTATAATAAGATTTGCATAGACCCAAGAAACTGCATTGTCTATTTTATTCTGCAAGCTCCTGCTTTTATACATTTGTGAGAGTCAGCATGACCTCCAGGGTTCTGCTTTACTGTAATGTATAGGCAAATTAGAGATCAGAGAGGGTGTTCAGGTTAGCAACTACATTGCTAGTAAATGGAAAATGTATCAGCAGGTTTGATTAGGCTGTTACCTAGGGGTTTTAATCTCGCGTATCAGGGTTTTTTTCCTTCCAAAATTCCTCTTGTATGTTATTTTAAGACTTGTCAGACTAAGTAAAGATAAATAACTGTCCAACATTGCATTACAAAATATCACGACCCCAGAAAACCTCAACAATGTCCAGAGATTCTTGTAGTAAACACACAATAATCATCAAATACTCCATGTCCTTAGGAAAGAAGAAGCTCCTGGAAAAGACCAAATGTTCTCTGTGCTTAAACAGAGCTGCAGAAATCCCCAACAGCACCACAGATGAGAGTCTATGCCAGTGCTTCTCAGAATTCAAGCAGGAAACACATCTCAACATTCACTGTCAGGAGGAGACGGTGTGAATCAAGCCAAACAAAGAACCCACAATTGAGGTAAACCAAGAGGCGGGAGTCTGAACTATAATGTCATGCCTTGTAAGATTTTTGGTTGCAGCTATGAAACGCATGGGTAAAGCCATCTGAAAGGCTATCATCATGCAGGTGCTTAAGCATTTTGTTCAACAATGAGCCTATGTTTAATGCACAAATAGAAAACAAAGTAACAAAAGTGGAAAAAAAGGTTTTAGTTTGCGATAAAGTGTTCTACTTTAATATCCAGGAAAAATTGTGAAAGATTCACAGACATTGACTCCAGTCACATATAAATGCATGTAGCCTCATAATGCATATTGAATTCAAGGTAAACTGCATCTTGATGTTAATATCATAAATACTGCAGTTTTAAGGAAATGACCTAAAATAACAAGAAAATAAAAAATACTCGAAAAAGGAAATCATCCATAGTTACGGAAACTAAAATAGTTTTATTTTAATTGTAAATGCAACAGCATATCCATTAAGAAGTGGAGGAAAAAAATGGCTAAAACAACTAATTCAATTAAAACTGTTTAAAAAAAAAAGTGTAAAGTGGCTAAAAATGTCATTAAATATAGAAAGACTAAAACTTTTGAACTTCAACCTAAGATGCAGTTTTTTGTATGTATAGCAAAACTAAATATGCAACTTTATAAATTGTGTTATTGTTTTAAAAGGTTAAACGTGTTTTGTCTAAACTTTTTTCTAAATGAATCACAGCAGCAAAAACAGCTCTGGGTCACACAGGTTACACACACTGATCTCGTTGCACCTCACTGGGTATAAAACAGCAATTCTATACTTTTGATTACAAAGCAATAACAGGAAAGGTTTTTAAACAATCTTGATCTTCTTATCTCTGTGAGCTCCCCGTTTTTCTCCTCCAAGTGCTTGTTTTTGAATGTATGTGGAGAGATTTGCAAAATCTCGAGCTGCCTAGAAACAATTATATTCATCAAATAATTTCAGGGTACCATAAGTTGTTTTGGGTTTTTTTTTGCCAAGGAGAAAATCTTTCTGATTTTCACAGGCAAAGTTCATTGTCTTTAATTTAAACATTTAACTCAATATGACTTCTGGGCAAAATATAGGTGAAATAGAAAGGTGCTGTGGAGATGCAGGTTATGGCTTTAAATCCACATCTAACCTTACAGCATCATGCAACAGCACGCCATCCAATCTAGTAAGACAAAAATCAATGCCCAGCATATGCAGGAACCAATTCAAACAAACACCTTCTCAAAGTTCTTTCTTTTTAAATTGAAGATGCATGATGATGTTGGCAGCCTACAACAAATTATTACTTCATAAAAGGTTAACCAAAAATAACATTAAGGCTTTACGATACCAGAACAGTAGAATATGTTTGCAAACAAAACGCTTTTACTTGTTATTTTTGGGCCTTTCTGCTTTAAAAAAAAAAAATCTGCATCAATAAAAACATCAATTGAACTGTGTGGGATTGGCTGGTCTCTAAACTGCTGCTTAAATATTTAAATGTCCTATTCTTTTGCAAAGGCCAATTGAGGCCCAACCATACTTTTTACCCCAAGGGCTCATCAGGAGGTTGATCCAGCCCTGCCGTAACCCAATGACACATCTTAAATCTGTTGTTTACATTTTGAAAAGTCAGCAAAAGGAAAACAGTCCAGTAAAACTGAAATGCTTTTGTTATTTTCTTCCCCTGGTGTGAAACTGAGGCGAACATACAATACATCTGCCAGGCCAAACAAATATTCTAGGTCGAAACAAATCTTGGCTTACTGCTGCTTCCCTCTCGCAGTGCCATGCTCCATCTGAACACTTGAGCAAACAATCTGAGCATCTGGTCAAACAATTGTTGAGTCATTGGTATTGATCAAGAGCTCAATCAACCTCTTAGATGCATTTTAATGTAATTTGGCACTTTACGAAGCGGCGCAAACGTCATCTGTTACCCAGTTAATAGCCATGCATATGAGATTAGATGAGGTCAGCAATCAAATTAGCTGTGATTTGACCCTTGTTGCACACACCTCTGCGCCATGAGAAAGATTGACTGAGGCTTGAGAGCATAAACCATTATTCCCCAGTACAAGCTCAATGTCAGAGATACCATGAGACTAATGATTAAAACAAGCCTCCTCATCTGTTTGACTTTCAGTAAGCCAGATTTCCACCCCCTGCACAGCACTTTTCATTCCAGCAACATTACATAAATCAGTGGGCTGCAGATGAGTGGAAAGGAAGAGTCCCATGAGTAATAAGAGAGAAACACAACATAAGAAACCATTAAAGAATTAGTTCACCAGCGTACATTAATGAGCAATTTCTTATTGCAATACTAACACAAGTTATTGTGTGAATCCCGAGGTAATCACAAACCGCATTACAATTGGATTTTTCTTAAGAATTTTCTCTCATTTATCGATAACTTTTGGCAGGTGAGAGGGCATTTTCATCCACCAACACATGGTTCATGTCTCAGATATAATTAATTCTCAGTGTTAGAGGAAAGCAAGTCTTTCAATGATTTAAAAAGAGTTTTGTCAAAACTATTAATGCCTAAAACTGAACATGAACCACGCGAAATACAGAAGTAAATGACGGCTCAAGTTGTGCCAGTTCAGAAGAGTTGTGAGCGATTTTCTTACCGTGTTGTTTGTGTCCACTCATCAACTTGTTAGTCGATGTGTGCCTCGCGCTGGCTGCACGCGGATTGTACTTCCCACTGTAGTACAGAGCGCTCCGCTCACTTGCTGCTGCTGCGTCTGCTCTGCTGCGCGCGCACTCCCATCCCAGTAGTACCCCCAGCGTCTGCATGTGTTATGGTCCTTTTACGTTACTGCGTCCTCGCTGTACTTTCCTGTTTCACTACAGGCTCACAGTGATGATATAGAAATATATCACAAGCGGTGAAATGAATAAAAACACAGTTAAAATACTGAAGCTGACGCGAGAGCAACTAGTAAAAAAAAAAAATGCCTAAAAATAAATCTACACAAAGTTTCTGTGTTGCGTTTGCATGTCCCCCCTGTGCATGACTCTCCTTCCACTGTCTTTGAAGCATTTGGCGTTAAATAATGATTTGAAATTCCCATGAATGTGTGAACGTGTGATTGTCTGTCTGACGTTAGTCCTGTGCAGCACACAAATTCAGTTTAAATTCAAAAACAAACATATTCACTGTCACCTGGCAGTGCTGCGTGCTGAAGCAACTGCGTTTTCCTCCTTTCTCCTACTTTCTTTATTATAGAAAAATGATATCTTCCAGCTTGATTGGTCAACTTCTGCCTCAAGTACAAGAAATTTCACAAACGATCCCTCTGAGACAAATCACATCAGTTAGTTTTAAAAGCATAATTTGTGCATTGCTGTCTTACGTTCTGAATTGATTGATTGATTGATTGATTGATTGATTGATTGATTGATTGATTGATTAACTGGTTGATTGATTAATTGATTGATTGATTGTATGAGTGGAATTATTGGTTTGTGGATGGATGTAGGTACTGTAGGTCCATAGATCGATCATATGCTATGATAGATTGAGGACACACACAGTGCAACTAAACTTAGCTTCCTGCGATCATTAGCACCTGCTGCTCTTTGACCAAAACAAGTCATCAAACTTGAACGAGCTCCAGATGTGAGCATAAAAAACTGATTTTATGCATGTGCCAGACTAGTGTTTTATGGCTCCTTCTCACATATGGTTTACCACTATTCATATGTAATGACTAAAAGTGACTTCATATTGAGCTTCTCTTCACTTTGTAATATTTTTTATTTCCAGTGGTTTCCCTATAATTTTGTGCGCAGCATGTTTGACGTGCTCAGTACTGACCACACACTGACCATATTCTGGTTTCTGGTCTGAACAGTTTCCTATGGCATCTCAGTTGTGTATAATTTATACTGGGGTGAAGACTAATGACATCCTTAGCACTCAATCACCACCAGTGCCAACATGCAGAAGGTGAAAAGAATGCTCTGTTGCTCCCATTTTTGTACCTCTCACACACTTTGTATGACAGCTTGTTAAATATTTTGTCCGTCCATCTTCACTCTGTTAACACAGACAGGAATACACAAAGGAGGAATACAACAAGAGCAACCTTTCATCTATGTATATATGATGACACAGCAAAGCTGCAAGTCAGTTACATTTCTGATTCCCGAGATGATGCACAGATCTGTAAACATGTCCTTGGGGACTTTGTTCCAAACAAAACCAGATGGATGACAACAATTCACAAAAGAACATATTCTCCATGAAAACTTGGGACAGAGGGGGTTTCATCTGCTAACACCAAAATCAGCTGGTACTGGTAGCCTCCACTCACTGTCTATTTGGTCTAAAGCACAAGACTTGGTGTAAAGGTTTGTTATTTTTTTCAAGTTATTTAAAAAAAGGCTTTGCAAATAAATCACCTATAGATCAAAATCTAATCAACAAGAAGTAAGAGACACAAAAACATAAACAAAGGTTGTTTTTTTTTATGTTCCTGCAGATTTGAGGTGAATTGCATCACAAGCATGTCAAAAATTAAAATTAAACGATGCAATCAGCCAATCAATTATTCAGTTTAATTGTATTTGTATGGCTCCTTTCCAGTCAGTTTGTTTAACGTGGTTTACTGATATTTATCACTGGAGCCTCTAAAAACGCCTTACAAATCTTTCTTGGAATCACATTTTTGAGCCGCAAATAAACAGAAAATGCATCAATGGAAAACATATAGAGGAGACTGCTTAAATTAAAAAGAAATGGCAAAAACATCATTCATTGGTCCAACGTGTTTCACTTGTGCTTAGAGACTTTTGAGTATGTTTTGTTTAACAGATCTGTATCTTGAGCAATCATCTTTTTCAGCCTGTTGCCAAAGGCAGATTGTTGTTTTTGCTTTTCGCATGCATACATCGTATAACAACATCGCCACCTCCTGGTTGGTTCACATTAAAAAAATATGTTATATATTAAAGGGGTCAACAAAGTGCACAGTTCAAATGCCTATGGCTAAAATGACTGCAGATTTCCAGTTAGAAAGTCACCAAACAACTATGCAATTACAACGGTTATTTCAAATCAAAAAAACTTCAAAGTAATCACACAAAGGTAAAGAAAAAAAAAGAACAACTACCAACCAAAAGGTTTACTTGTTTAACTGTAAAACAACACAAACTAAGAAAATAAAACAATAAATAAAAATTATTTGATAAACTAAACTTAAAAATAATAACACACTCCTGCAAAGACACAGTGTCACAGTGTGTACACAAAGCTGCCGAAAACGTTTTTGCAAGGTTTTAAATTTGTATCTTCGAAGCAGAAGCGTGCTTAGAGTCCTGCTCTCGCTTCCGAAAATTAAATATAATTCATCAGAAATGTGTAGCAACTTTAAAAAGCTGCCAATTAGTTCGCTGAACGCACAGATTGGAGGCAAAGTACTCCTAAAATGCGATAAATCTGATTATTTCGGCGTTCAGATTTTCAGACAACAGCTCTGTATGTTATTATCACCGAGTCACACCGTTGAACCCCAGGGCCCTGTGGGAGCCTTCTGTTACTAACCCCGCCCTTTTAGACGACTCTCTGCTGCAAAACCAGCGCTCCCGGAGAGGACTGCGCCATCGCCCGTTACGTTAGCTCAGAAGCTAAAAGAAAGCTCGCTCGCGGCTCAGAGGGGGGCGAATCGCTCGTGCTCTAAAAGGACGACCTAAGTAACTATTTGACAGATTTTATCCAAACCAAGCCATTTTGCTCGTACAGGTCGTGGTGAGTATTTTGTTACCAGACATTTTTCATTTTTTCCTTCCTTTTTCTTTTGTTTTTGGATTTTTTCTACGCTTTTTTTTTTTTTCCTCTATTTTGCGAGTGGACGTAATGTGCTGGCTAGCTGAGGTAGCTAGCTCACCCCCCCTTCCCTCCCTTCAATAAAGCACACACGCTGGTTTAGAAACACGACGCTTTGGATGCATTCTAGCTACAGTTTTACATTTTTCTGCAAGTGTGTGTAGCTTGATTTTTGTAGTGTTTATTGTGAAGACTTTTCTTTGATGGGACTGATTTGTTTTTGGCTCGCCGGCCAGCTAACGTTAGCGCGAAGCTAACAACGTTGATGTGGTAGCCGCAGCGTCATCCTCACGTCCCCGGTTGATTGCAGAATATCGACGGCCAATTTATCAGAATTTTGCAGGCATTGTTTTTCTTTTTGCGAGGAAAAGACGAACTGGTCTGACGTTGGTGTATTTTTCATGCTTTTCAATGTAGTGGTTGGCTAACGTTTCGCAATGCTAGCCGGCTTTGGGCTTCCGAGGCTGGCGCAGGGCCTGTGTATCAAACAGATTCCAGCAGGTGGCGCCATCGGCGTGTGTTGTGGATGGTTTAGGTAATTTTTTTTCTCTCCCCTTTTTCGGATAATCCTTAGACTTCAATTTTCTGGCCTGGACAGTTGGGGTTTTTTGTGGAGTAGATTTTCTTCGTGATTTTTTTTTTTTTTTTTTTTTTTTTTTTCGCCCTCCATTTACGAAGTGTTTTTTTTTCCTTCTGATTTTGGAAGTTTTGGACTGCCAGTGGTTTCATGTTGCATAACGCTGCTAAACACACTCTTGATTAAACGTTTCACATGAAAGAGTATTATGCCTGTTTGTGTATCAGAATCAGATCACGCCTGTACAATCACTCCTGGGCCACAGACTCACTCACGACTTCAACCACATCAGTGAAAACAACACAATCAAACGCATCGGTGGGAGATTTACCTTTCCAGTATTGTCTCTACATGCTATATGTCCACAATCATACATTGTCTGATTAATACATGTTTGTCTGTAAGATGTTGAATCTTTATAAATATGGAATCACTCTTTCCACCAGATGTATCATTGTCCTTCACAATTCAAAGGTACATGAGTCATAATTTATATCGACAAAACAAAATACTTTAAAAGAACACCACTGTACTGTTTATGGGACAAGGAATTATGGTCTTGATGGATTCGGTCTTGATTATTTGTAAAATTATTGAAACACGTTTCACACTTTAATTCATGACAACTCTGTTGTTTGACAAATTAACAGTTCTTGTAATGCTGATGGTTCAACTCTTGCTGATTTTTAAGATGAATTGAAATGATGGCAAGATGCAGGTTTGCTTCAAATTCTATTAAGGAGTTGTAGTGTTTGTTCTATGTAGTGAGGCAGCACACTTGTTTCTTGATTATGTGAGGGATCCCCACCTCCACCCACATGCAGTACTTGCTTTCAATAAATGTTTGTTTAGACTGTTCGCAGCACCACACACATACACCAAATACTATTCTCTGTTAATGTGCCACCTCTAGGCTTGTTATTTTTCCTCAAATGGTCACATGAACCAGTCTGATATGTAACAATTCGTAGGTTAGAAATTATGAATTAAATAGGCTGCAGATGATACTTTTTAAAAGAAAATGTTAATTGGTACACACTGAAACAGTTGAGCCAACCCAGATTAAGTTCTTGTTGATGAATACAGTGTTTATTTTAGCCATTCTGGCACTGCACGTAGCTCATATACACTTATCCGTTCCAGATTACTACTACTAATAATCATCACGCGCGTACGTTGAGGCCTAGTTCTAATCTTTAAGGATCCCACGGCTCCTTCTCTTTTGTTGAGCTGTGTGGGGAATATGTTTGCCTCACCACTGACTCCTGCACACATGCCCACCAGGTAAGATTTGGTACAAAATAACCCTGCTCAGTTTGACTGAGGTGTGTTTTCTGTCACCTCAGTATAAATCGAGAGGGGCGAAGGTGAAGGTCGAGACACCAGCCCAAACTGAACTGAACCCAGCCCACAGTGTCAAACCTCAGACAGACGACCGCCCTGCACACAGACGCTATGGAGTGAGTGATGAATGTTAAACCCCACCAGACAGCCAGGATGGGGATTACTGTCAATTCCGCTGATGTTTTCCTGTTTATTTCACTTGTATAAACTCAACACGGGAGGCTGTAGGCTTCACAGCAAACAGGTTTCATAGATTAGGTGTTGGTGTGCTCCACATAAACACTTAATTGCTGCTCTTCACCTGAATAATCCTGTAAAACAAAAATCACACACTCTTAGTTGCATTTCATAGACCCCATGGCACAGAAAGCACCAACAGACCAACTCAAAATGTTACATCAATGTTTAAAAAAATTATCCAGACAAATCCAAGTTTATCAAAAACCACATCAAGCGTTGGCTTGGGAAAAGCCTGTGTTATGTAATGTTAAAAATCAGACTAGAGTCTTGGTTTCACATGACTGTCATGTATAGTTGTTGACTTTAAACCGGGTTAACAGGAAGTTGTCCCATCACTGGATTAATTGGTTCACCGTCTCTGAGCCTCAAGGTTTCTGTATGATTAGAAATAATTCACCCGGTTTGATGGTGAAATAATTGCAATGCATTCACTTTGACATGTTTGAACAATCTCCACCCGCATCTTCAGATCAACATCGGCTCTTAAGGCAGGGTGACGGATGTGTGTTGAAGTAGTAGTCTTGAGATAAAACGGATAACGCTGACAAATGTCTGACTGTTTATGCTCAGCTGTTTTCTAGCAGAGGCGTTTGAACAGTATGAGAACATCACACCACAGTTCATTCATATTCAACTTTTTCCTCAATTCAAGAGTATCTGCACTCTTACATTAAACTCTGTCAATGTAATGTGTATTTTTATATCATTAGGCATTGAACTCAGATGATTAGTTTGGTATCAGCCCTGTGCAGTTTACTATGATTGCTTGTGATCTTGGTGGATTTCAGGCTTCTGGTGTCATTTAAGTGCTTGTTTTTTTTTAATATTCATTTGACTCGAGTATTTGTCAGTCTGGAAGGAAATAATAGACGGTGTCCTGACTTGCAGGCGTCGGCAGGAGGAGCGGCTCACGTGGCAAGGGTTTCAAATTGTGCCACTAAATTTGGGAAATGTATGTCTATGTGTGCATCTCTTGTCTTTTTGCCAGCCGCTCACCCTCCACCTCCAGCCTGATGGCCAGCAGCAACGTCACCAACAAGACCGACCCGCGCTCCCTCAACTCCCGGGTCTTCATCGGAAACCTCAACACCCTGCTGGTCACCAAGGCCGACGTCGAGGCCATCTTCTCCAAGTACGGCAAAATTGTTGGCTGCTCTGTCCACAAAGGCTATGCCTTCGTTCAGTACGCCAACGAGAGGAACGCCCGCTCTGCCGTGGGAGGGGAGGACGGGCGGATGATTGTTGGACAAGTGCTTGGTCAGTGCTTAAATATTTTTACATGGACTCCTCCTTTTAACCAAGCCAACCTCCCCCCCCCCCCCCCCCCCCGATTGTTTTGGTTGCACTGTTAGAACTGTCATTTTAATTTGCTTTCAACATTTTAATCTTTTGTCAGACATCAACTTGGCTGGTGAACCGAAGCCACACCGGTCCAAAACCACCAAACGCTCAGCCGGAGACATGTACAGGTTAGTCAGCAGTAATGTTACAATTGAAACCATTGTTGTCTTTGGGGGGGGAGCTACTGAGTAGATGAACAATGTTGCCAGGAAAAGAACTGTGACTAGAAATCACCTGACTTTCAGCAGAACTGGAAAATCAAAGTGAGGCTGTGAGACTTTATGACATCTGTCTTTGTTTTTTTTACCTCAGCAGCAGTTCCTCGTTTGACCTGGACTACGATTTCCAGAGAGATTATTACGACAGGTGAGAAAAAAGTGTCACAGAATTCAATGGCCCGAGCGTGGCATCTCCGAAAAGACTTTAATTATTCACTCTGCTCTCACTGTTCGGTACCAGAATGTACTCGTACCCGTCCCGTGTGCCGGCTCCCCCTCCCCCTCTGTCACGGGCAGTGATCCCATCCAAACGCCCCCGGGTCAGCCTGAGCGGAGGAAGCAGCCGGCGAACCAAGAGCAGCTTCTCTTCGTCAAAGAGCAGCCAGAGGACTTCATCCAGAACCAGTGAGTGTGTCGCTTGTGGCACGGTTAGCTGGCAGGAACCAAGGATTGTCAGGAAAGGAGACACATCTGCTCTGGGGTCTGAAACCGTTAAAACCGAAAAACGTATTGCGTCCTGGGTTTGGCCTGTGCTCCATTCACACTTCAGACAGACCTTTATCTAACTACACCAGCGCACTACAGCGTTCACACTTCCACAAACAGCCCACATTAACGTAACAATTGTACCGGGGCTTATTTTAACACAAGCATGTGAAATGAGGCTACGGCACTGTCAATAATGAGCAGAGGATTAAAAATAAATAAATAAATAAATAAAACTTGGCATGAATGAAACCAACAAACGGTTACAGCTGGATCCAGTGTCTGTCATGAAAACGTGGCAGCATCTACTTTTAGTGTGTAGAATCTCACAAAGCCTTGCTCCCTGTTCACTGCAGTGAAAGTGGATGAGCTTCAGACCATCAAACGAGAACTGACCCAGATCAAAAGCAAAGTGGACGACCTGCTGGAGAGCCTGGAGCGCATGGAGAAGGACCACAGCAAGAAGTCAGGTACGAGGAAAACTTTAATTCAAGGTGTTTGACGTCAAATTCATCAAAAGCGTCAGTTTTTTAGATGAAACTAAAATCTGCTGAAGCAAAACTATTGTTACACATTAAGCTCCATAATCCCTCCACGAATGACACTTTTGTCTGCTATTAAAAGAAAACATTGACTAATGTACCGCCATTTTGGACAGCAGTTAAGAGCTCGAAGACAGAGCCAGGGGAAGTGACCTCACCTCCACACCCGAGTAGCAAGAAGGACGACGGCTTGAAGAGAGACCGGGAGAGCCAGGACATGAACGACTCTGATGAGGAGGAGGATGAGGAAGAGGAGGAGGAGGGAGACCTGCTGGAGGAGGAAGAGGTGAGCAGACCTGGATCTTCTTTTATTGTAGTTTTTCCGCTGGCCAGCAGAGGGCGCTGCTAAAAGTGGTAGCTGAAGCTATAAAGCAAAGTGCGTCAATGGTTCCACCTGTGGAACACAATGTGAACGCTCATAGCTACAGACTGAAGAATCCTCTGCCATTATTAAGTCCTAACGTGCTTTTACAGGTGAAGAGTCAAGAGAGGGAGGAGGAAGAGGAGGAGGAAGGAGAGCACGTGGAAGGAGATGACGACGGCGACAGTGTCAACGGTGATGAAGACTCGTAGACGCGGATCACAGCGACGCATGCAGCTTTCTTGCAGCTTCCTGTAGGAACTTGGACTCCTGTTTTAACACTCATGTTGTAGATAGAAGCGCAGACACACACACACACACTCACACACAGAAGCATGGTTCCACAAACACTCAGTCCTCACATCCTTCCTAAATCTGCTCTAATCGGTTTATCTCTGCCAGTGTCACAGTAACGGGAATAACTAGCAGTAGGGGTGGGCTTGTGTTTTTACTGGTCTGCAAGGGGAGGCAGGAACGTTGATGTTCTCAGAGACGACAGCTCGACGGACATGTCTTAATGTGAGGACAGCGATTCAGCTCCAGACAGCCATTGTTTTTAAGTTCGGTGCGTGTACTTTTCTCATCAGTGGGTTCGTTTGTTCTCGTGTCTCTGTTTTAATGTCCGTTTTTTATACTCTTTGGTTCAACTGTAAAGGAATAAATTGCAATAAAATATTAAAAGTAGCCCTTTTGTTTGTTTTTTAACTAATTCAGTTTTGTTGAGACAATTCAGTTCCTTCAACCCCAGATTACTGTACTTTGACTTCTCATAGTAACTACCGTACTGTTGCTAGGAATTAACTTGGAGATAGGGAAACTCAATTTTAAACGTAAATGTGATCAAGTGGAGACTATCACTCTTTGTCCTGTGATGGACTGATGAAGTTTACCCTGCCTTCGCCCCCTCGTGAACTTTAACAAGCTACATTCACACATTCATGTATTTAATGTCAACAGAAAATACCGGTTCCTTGAATCTTATCAGTTTTTGAGTACACGGGGTAAATGAGTATAAAAGTTGCACATTCAAAAGATTCCTTTCAGAAGTTAAACATTACATTAAGGAAGTAAAACATTCAGAGTTAGAAGTACACACTTTAATGATTGTTACATCAGAGGTCATTTACTTGCCTCTGGGCTGAATGTGAAGAGATTTCTCTGGGCAAACTGCTCAGTTTCTATACCGTTTGAAAACCCGAAAGGATTGTAATGTCATTAAGCTGCATGTAGACAGGTTTTAAAGTGTTTAATCGAAAATTAAATCTGTTTTATATCCATGATAAGATGTCAGAAAATGTATTTTCCTCCTGTTTAAAAGGCCTGCGAGCACAGCGATCTCTGCCCCACAGCGACGGCATCAAAGACCAGAGTACAGCGATCAGCCATAACAATACTGACAGGTTAACTAAACGTATTGCTGTAGTTCTTGTCGTGTACCCGTTGTTCTTCAAACATGCATCCTGTACATTTAGCACGTCATATGCTCCATTGAAAATAATGACCGCAATAACACTGATATATCCAGTGACAAATGTACCTAATTTAAGGCGGGTTTTTTTAACTAGAGCTATGGCAGTGTTTAGTTTTTTTTTTTTGTAGAAGTAAATCCTAAAGGTGGAAAAAGGCACTAAAGATACTTGAACAACACAATTTTTAAAGATAAATTCTGTTTAGGCTGAAAAAATCAATAAGCAGAATCTGTGGATTGTCGTTGCGTCTGATTAGTTTTCATCATCTGAGCATCTGTGAAGTAACAGAGTGAGTGTACTAAGGAGCGATCACCATCTGCAGTGGGCATTATCAATCAAAAGTGGTAGAAAAGGGGCAGCTGACACTCATTTAAATGTGCGGAAGGAAGTGAGCGGTGCGATCTGACGGAGCTCAGACCTACAGCAGGTAATCATATTGCAATAGCTGACTTTCTCACAATCTATATCGAGACGAGATGATGTCAATATAGTTTTATTATTTATCTCACAAAGTATACACAACATACACAATCACAGTACATCAACATAATTTCAAATCACAGCAACCATCGTGAGCTTCTTGTCCAAGACGATGGCTGTTTTTCACTTCACTGCCACAATTGGCTCAGTTTCCTTCAAATCTAAAATATTAAAGTGTGCATTTACATACAATGTTGTGTGTGTGTGTGTGTGTGTGTGTGTGTGTGTGTGTGTGTGTGTGTGTGTGTGTGTGTGTGTGTGTGTGTGTGTGTGTGTGTGTCTTCTACACTGCAAATTTGTCTTTAAGAGATCACAGCAACTCAACAGCAATGTATAAAGACGAGGCGAAAACCCAGTGAAACATTTGTTAAAAAAAAAACCAAAGAAACAAAAAAACACACATTGAAAACACTTCATGAATAGTCTTGACATTCAGTTTGTCTCGGGATGTAAATCTTCATTTTGTCTCTGTGGAAGCTTCTCAGACGGTCTTCAGGACAGACAGTGCGAGGACGCTCAGCGGGAGCAGCAATGCTGGCAGGGAAAAGACATCAAAAGCATTCTTCAGAAACTTCATGTGTAACTTTCAATGATGTCAAATAGGAAGCAGCTATTTATGAGTTACACTGGTTTAGAGGAACAACAGGCCAAGCTGAAAAACTTCATTTGTATCACATTAAAATGATTTGCGGTTGACCAATAGCAGTCAAAATATGTGCATGTAGAAAATAAAAATGAGAAATGGTGCTGATTTCATCTGTAAAGATTCAGCTCAAAGTCTAAAAATGAAGGAGAAACATTCTCACCATGAGGGGTGGAGAAGCTGCTGACCCCGGATGTTGTCATGTTGGGTGTTGTCATGTTGGATGTTGTCATGCTGGGTGTTGTAGCAGCGTTTGAGATGGTCCCGGGGACGGAGACAGGAGCACTCACGGTGGGATTTAAAGGAAGGTCAATCATAGCTGTGGGGAGGGAAGCATCATTAACATCCGTGATTGATGGTAAATAATGAGGATGTGATGGCGTCAGTAAAACAGTTAAAGTGCATTCTGCTTTCCTGTCATTGCACATACTTCCATTTGTTGCTCCGGACGCCAGGAGGACGACAAAGGTGCCGGCGTCGCTGTTCCTGGTGTTGGTGGCGTTTATACGGGGCACGGTGAACTCGCACTGGATTAAGCTACCGTTCAGCAAGCTCCGTATGCCCGACACTATCTGAATAGGGTAAATGTGATATGAAGTTAGGCAGAGCAACCAGAGAATAACAAAAGCAACAAAAAAAACACCCTTCTAATTGGTGAAAAAAATCTACAAAAGACACAAGAGATGTGGGAATTTCCCCATCCATTCTCTCTATATATAATCTGTGTGTATGACGCCCCTCTGAAGCCCATCAGTTCCCGTCTTTGGCTCAGGTGAAGTGTGACCACATCACAGACTGAACAACTAGAAATGGACCAAAAAAAACCCCTATTGAATACTTTGGTAAACTGAAGCAACCCTTTTCAAATAAAACTGGTCTGCTTGTTTGTGGAACTCTGGCTGGTAGATTGTGACGACGCAGTTTCCCTGGACACAGCTTCACTATGTAGTTTTGTTTCCTTTCCAACACTTTTGAGGTGGCGAAACAGAGGAAGTCAGTTTTGGTGCATCTTTCTTCTACCTTTATGTGCTAAACACTTGCTATATCTCTTTTGCTCAGTGGGTTTATTACAAAATGATTGTGATCCTTACAAGGTGTGAGAAGAAAGCAATGCTTTTAGACATCTATTGTCTAGCTAACTGGTTTTTGGATGCTTTGAAACTATCATGAAATCCCAGCTGGGGTTTGTCACCCATATCGTCTTTGTGGCTTTTTGTTACACACTTGAGTAAAAACTGTGACAACACCATTCTCCCCTATGTCCTCATGAGAAATTAAGAGGTATGTATGTGATTAAACAGAGTTCAGCTTTACCGTCTCGACCGGAGTGAATGCAGAACTGTTGGAGTTGTTTCTTGACATTGTTCGAAAGAAGAAGGTCCCATTGTTCTGAGCACAGAAGAAAAACAAGGAAATTCCCTGAAGGAGAAAAAAAAAGATGTGGTGAGAGGTTAGAACTCTAAGATAAGACCAAAACATTGAACATGACAAAGCATTACTGTAGACATCAGAAGTGAATAAATAAAGCAACATGATAGTGGAAACAAAGGTCAAGTTTCCAGCCTTTCTTGTTTGCTTGATGCCATTGAAAATGTTTCATTGTTTCCTTGTAAATGGCGGCTTTTGTGTGACTGTCAAGTTCTCGCATAGTTCAAGCTCTGGCTGTGGGAAAGGTTTTCAGATGACTGCAACATATTGGAGATCTTTCTCGAGCATGTACAGTTTAAACCAGAAGATTAGAACACAACATGTACCTTTTTAAAAAAAATTTTCTCAAGGTCTGTATCTACATCAGTTAGATTTCATGAAATCATTTCAATTTGCTAAATGCCAAAATAATGAGAGACAGAATTTCTTAGATTCTTATGTTTTCATATGGACCAAAGAGTCTGCAATAAAGATTCATTTAATTTTATTTAAGTTAGAGAATTTTTTCAAATAATTTTCCTTGAAGTCAAATGTTTACACCCACAAGGATTACTCTGTCTTTAAACAACGTAGGAAAGTCCAGATGATGATGTCAAATATTCAAATATATGTGATTTTGTTCATTTCGAGGCTCAAAATATTTCATTAGATATAAGTGGTACATAACATAAGGAGCGTTTTCCCACCCGGACATCCAGGGCCCAGTAGAGGAGCGCACCGGAGCTCCCAGGCGGAAAAGTTCGTCAGTTCTGTTTTATGTTGTTGTTGTTGTTTTTGTGTATCTCACCACAGCAGGATCGGCGGTCAGTCCCAGTGCGATGTACCCAGAGGAGTTTCCACTGAGCTCCACGGACAGGTCGGTACCGTTGGGGGGCGTCAGTGGGCTGCCGCTCAGGGACGTGAACAGACAGGAGGTGTTTCCTGCAGGGTCACAGCCAGACGGATTCTCCACGCACACCTTTGTGTCCCCGCAGCCTGCGCGCGTGATGTTCACCTGGAGGACACGAGACGCAACACGAGCCTTTAGTTTTTACTTTTTAATAGTTTATTAATTGACTTGGTTTAGTTATACTGACAGTGAAATCAATGAACTTCTCGTAACAGTTAACTTAGCCAACAACAGGAAGAAGAAGAAATAAATCCACTGAATGGAAATTTAAAAATTGTCAGGTAAGTTTAATGTCTAGTTCATTTTTGGGGGGAATCAACCTTTGTAACTCTATTGCATGCCACTGACTCCTTTATGTTTTGTAATTTTCAATTTCTGTCATAAAACATCCTGGTCGAGACCATGATGATCTTTTTACCTTAAATATATTGGTCCACCAATTCATAACATTTACTTGTAAATCCAGCATCTATTATCTTGTTTTGTGACCGGATGGGCTCCCTAAATCGTGGTTTTTTTTTTAGGTAGGTGGATCTTAACATTGAATCTTAAACCAATAAAATTGACCAAGAGCGTTTTTGACGCACCACTATGAAGTAATTGTAAAGAGACGCTGACTTCCGGTCAAGGAGTCGCGGGTTCTAATCCAGTTCGGAATAAAACTCAACTCACCTTTATTTACAATATATATCACTTTAAAAATATAAATAAACATAAAACATCAATAAGAATTTAGTAAAAACAATAAATATAAAAAAAGAAAAAAGCGATAAAAGCAGTAAAATGGCAGAAATGAAAACGGGAGCAGAGTCTCAAGCAGGGTTAAAAGCCAAAAAATAAAAATGGGTTTTAAGATTAGTTTTAGAAATGGACAATTGTGTGGTTAAAGTAACTGTATTCATAATGAAAACAAATTAAAATGTTCTGCCCACACGTAGTGTTGATTTTCACGACTTATGAGCTAAAATGATGAATACGCCAATAATTCAATTAAAATGCATGTTTTATATGTGAATCAACGCTTATGGAAAAATCTAAATTTATATTCTCAACTAATGTACTAATTGAGACCATCAGTTTGAACAAAAACTAACCTGTGTACTACTGTCAAAAGATAAATGAGCAGTTCCTCGGACACCCGACGTCAGGAAAACCATGCCTGTGGCGATCAACAGGATCAGTCCTCGCTCCATTCTTACCTGGAAGGTATCAACAGGAACAGTTACAAATCACAGACATTTATCATCAACAATTTTAAGTATAAATAAACATCAACAACAATATATGAAGTACTTTGGATTTATATAAAACTCCATTATTTGACCTTTCACAATCATTCTTGTTTTTTGTTTTTTTTTACTTGCCACTTCTTTCGCTTTATTCTCTTAATATAAATCAACTGTGAAGCTCCGCATGGAACAATTTCAATTGGGCAAAGACTGTTTCTTTTCTTCTAAATGTTCATTGTGTATAATAGAGATTTAATTAAGTCTTTCTCCAGACGCTGTAATGAGGCCCGTCGTTAAAAATCTTGCGGAGCCCTTCCTGTGACCACAAGACCACTTCGTTACATTAGTTTTCAGACAAAGACAAAGAAACTTGAAAAAAACCAAAATACATTCACACAGGGAGAACATACCAACTCTACTTGGGAAGACCCATAGACTAAGTGGAGTGATTTTTCAGTGTTTAATTTATATCTCTTATGTATTCAAATCATGTGTGTTTGAGAAAGACGCATAAAAACCCTGCAGGAACATTTTTGTATCGGATGTATAAACTCAGCCTTCGTGTAATGAGAATAACTCTTCTGTGTGTCTTCAGTGTCACATCATGACGACAAAGTTTGACTTGAATTCTGGTCACATGACACATCTGGTTCACTTAGAAGAATACAGATGTTTAATTTCACAACATAGTGTACTATGGAAAAAAACTACAGTTTAAAACACATGAGTTGAGTTCCAATTCAACTTTGGATCATATGTACACTTGACTGAACAATAAATTTGCAGAGACAAAGTTTGGACTTACTATTGGAAGCTGTGTGGTTGGGTGAGCTGGAGGTCAGTGTTTTTCTGTTGCGTGCGCTCTTCTCTCCCAGTTTGATTTGTGCTGGAGACATTTAAAGCGTGCAGGTGATGCAGGAAGGAGGGAAAAAAGGTGGAGCTTTGCAGGAACACACCTGCATCACACATTTCCCCATCATCATCATCATCATCATCATCATCATGACTGAAACTGTTTCTTTTGAAAGTGCTCCATCATCATTTGCTGAACAGGTTTGTTTAAAATAGTTGATTACAGTTTCTGTTACTGGGTGTGTCACAATCACTTCTCACATGCAACTTGGACTTTCCGTACACTTCTTGGTAGAAGGAAAACATGATGTCAGACATTTTGTTAGAATCTTTTTTTAGATATAATTTTAAAACACATCCAAAAAAGCTTCACAAAACATTATCTTTCGTAAAGTTGTGGAGTTTGAATATTATAACTTGTGTGTGCATTTTTCCATTTTTTTTCTTTTTTTACAAGAAGGTTACATGGAAACTGGATGTCAGAGATGTAGTTGACACTGTTTAGGGCCAAATAAAGCTCCTATGTATTACACATACATGTAAAATGTCTTCCTCATTCTCAGAGGACTGCATAGACATCCAAACGTGTCACATGAATCTCCGACAAACACAGGAGTGACAGGAAACATTTCCACAGCCACCCATTTCCTTTTGTATGCTGTCATTTATAAGGTGTGGTGTAACTGGAGAAGATCCTAAACAAGACAGCTCTGAATATGTCGTGCAAAAAGATGTGATCAGTAGATTCTTCTGCGAGTGGACATTTTGGGGTTTGTGGTTTCATCAGTTCAAAGCTGTTCACTATACCAGACTGGCGAGTTTCAAACATCTTGTGCAATCAGAAAGTTGACGAGTAGTGTTTTGTCCGTTTTGTTCATATGCGAGGCACCAGCCTCTCTGGAGACAATGAAACAGAAAAACAAGTGTGTACTCTGTATCTAGGTCATTTGTCGAGGACTGGGTTCCCCAATTCCGGGCCGCGAGGACCGGTGTCCTACACGTTTTAGCTCTTTCCCAGCTTCAGCACACCTCAATCTTGATAATGATGTCATCGTCAAGCTTCTAAAAAAAGCCAAGTGACGAGGCCCTTATTGCGTTCAGGTGTGTCGCAATTGGGAGAAACGTAAAACATGCAGGGCCCGTAATTGGGGAACGCAGGTCAAGGAAGTTATGACAACACAGGGAAGTTTTCCACTGTCAGTTGATTATTTTTACCTTTACATTTCTGTGATGGGTTTATATGTTCTCCCTCTGGCTGCATGTTTCTATGTTTGGCGACTCCAAAAGGTTGAATATGTTTGTGAAGTTTATTTTCTGTCTTAGTGCAGTGACGGATTACCGAGGGTCTAGCTTCTCTTTCATCACCCGATGCTGTGGTTGGGAAATGGAGGCAGAGTTTTCAGTTATCCTCTCTGGATCAAGTTCCCAGGTTCAGTGAGAGAGTGTCACGTGGGCAGGCCGTACTGAGGTTCAAATTAAGTTTTATTTAATTTCAAATTCAAAGAGTCAGACTTGGGTCTTGAGTCAAAGGTCGAGTGGTCGCACAGATCTGAGCTGTTCTTCCACACAATCCACAGTCGAGTACAGAGAGGATTGTTTCTTCCAGGAAAACTCCGATTCAATTTTTTCCACACCAGACCCAGGCCTTGAGCGTATGTGGTACCGATTGTGAAATTTTTTTCTACATGCCACAGCCTCATCATTGACGTGTGAGTGACGTCACGGATAAGCGCTGGAGGAAGCGGCCAAGCTAAAATATTAAAGGCTCTTGTTTCCTCATTCTCCCTCTTCTTTCTGTCATCATTTTGTCTACATTTTCTTGGCTTGTGTCGAAAATGGACATCCCCCAATTGTGGGGCCATATTCTCTTAGCTGTTAACTTTGTTAATTTCTTGCAATGAGTGTTTATGGTGTATTCTATATTACAGATATCCTGAGACTTGAGCTGGTTTTTTTTATTGAGGTGTGTGGATATGACGTTGTTTGGGCTGGAAATAGTGACTCTTATCTGGCAACTCTGGTGCTGACCAGCCATGGGCGTGGGATCCAGCGGACAGCGACACCTACCGGCAAAACCAGGGAACCGCAGCAAGTGGACTGGCAGCGGCGCTGAGATCCTGCACTGCTATTTATGAACAACGCCACCGACCTTAAATAGTATATATAATAGTTCAAGTGCGCGATTTACTATGTTAAAGGGGGAAAAAAATTGATTTAAACATACTGTTTTAAGTGATGTCTTTCAAATTATGATTACAATTTCAAAGGTTTATTCAATAAGATGGTAAAAACATGTTGAAGTGATCTCTGACAACTTAATTATACACATACCACATCCACTCTGTCTATTGTACAGCCTGTTTGACGTTTTATCATTCTACAGATAAAATCCAGGAGAGAAAATTCATTATGTCTATCCAGATCTGGGATTAGGCCTGATTTATATTTATTTATGTTTGCAAAATTATCTGAAATGGCTCAATTTCTTTTATTTGTAGATGCACACAAAAAGAGAGATCACTGACTATACTGAAG
This sequence comes from Blennius ocellaris, assembly GCF_963422515.1. Lineage (NCBI taxonomy): Eukaryota > Metazoa > Chordata > Actinopteri > Blenniiformes > Blenniidae > Blennius > Blennius ocellaris. The sequence continues at coordinate 10,604,493 of NC_137659.1, forward strand.
AGGTGCACTACATGCTGCCAAAACTGTCACTGCCTGTTCTGCACTTCAAATCCCATTTAGACATCCATTTTAAAAGAGCTGTTCTCCATGAAGGTAAGGCATGCAAAAACATTTTTTTTGAAAGAAAAACAAAGCTGTCTGCTCACTATTTCAGTGAAGTGGAGGAATAATGCAGTAGGCTGGAAAGAAAGTTAAAGACAGAAGGAAAATCATTTAGTTGGAAGGTGGCGCTCACTTCAATAGGGGGTTTATTGGCGTGAAATGCTAAAATGAATTTTGCCAAAGTGCATTTGTGAAATATGTACAGTTTATTACATATATCAATGCTATGTGTACTTATGTGTTAATTTTTTTTTTATCTCTGTGTCCCTCAGGAGGTGAGAGCAGAGATTTCACTGTGGATAAAGATAATACACTTTTGTTTGTGTGTTTATCTTTTATTTTTATTTAATGTAATTTTATTGTATACAATAAATATAAATCTCTCTCCTCCAAAGTTTTACTTTTGTATCACGTCTTCCCAACCTTTCAAGCTATCCCCTTTAAATCTAGAGTCTACAATTAAAAAAAAGTAAAAAAAAAAAAAAATGATCATACATGATTCCATTAATATTTTACCTGATAATATCACAAGTACGTGAATTACACCATTTGCACAAACGCAAGTCTCAGCAGCCAAGTTATTATTTAAAGAACGTTGTCTCATTGTTGGATCTTTGACGCCACATAGTGGCGAACAGCAGGTACTTTCATCCTTGTGTTTCAGTAGTGAACAAGCCACAGAGGTGTGTAGTGACCTTCGCCCGCAGGGAGTGAACGTGAGTGAAAGGAGTGAATTATGAATGAAAAAACATGGACAACAAAGGTAGGTTGTAATAATTTATTAGCTCAGTAAGGAACCGTCACCGTCGATTACAGGTTGTACCAAAATATACAAAAACCCAGAGGGGACATATAAAAACATCAAACACATAAAAATGTAGTGTAATCAGAAGTTAGTAAAGTCAAATAAACCTGAAAAAAAGATGAGATGATGTCTTGATAAAGTGCACCGAGTGGAAAACTGTAACAGGAAATGTTTAAATATAGAAACACGACATGAAGTCATCACTGAGAGACATTTACAGGATTTAACCTGAGAGGTAACCATTAGAAGTCAAACTAGCAATAAGCAGCATTTATTTAAGGTAGGTACAGTATTTTCCTCACAATCCCACAAGTTTCACCCTGAAACACGCAAAAAGTATAAAAGACCCCAAGAAGAAAAACATTCTGGTTTAATCTACAAAAGTGTTTCATTATCTGCAGCCTTGACGTTCATTTCGTAGGAAGTCAGCTGCTGATTCATCTGCCCATGTTGGGTAATGTTGAAATAACTAAAGCTGCAAAGACCTGCAGCTCAGAGGTCCTGGCAGCTGACATCTTGCTTGTTTCCAATGTCTTTCGACGTTTAGTGAACATGCCATCACTGCTCCACAGGAAGCCTCGCAATGACTAAATGAGAACCATCATGTGTGTTTGAGGAGGAAAGTGTTGAAAACATCCAGGCCTGTTGCCCACCAGGTTCAGGATTCAGGTGTGTTGATCAGGATTAGATTCATTGCGATCCTGACGAAAACCGCTGGTTTTCAGTGTCTCACTGCTCCCGTTGGTCTAAATGTTGAGTCCATCTTCCAGAAGCGCGTTGGAGCGAGGTCGGGATCCTCGCCGGCTGTGGTGATGCTCTCCGTCTCCGTCGCTTCCTCTCCGGTGACTTCCTCCGTGCTCTCGCCTCCTCTCCGTCTCCCCCTCCTCACCCCCTGCCGTCTCATACTCCCTCCTGCTCCCTCCCCTCTCGCTGTGGTGACTCCTCGTCGAGTCCTGCCTACTGCTCCCCCTCTCCCTGTCCGAGTGCTCCCTCCTTGACCCCGAAGTCCTGTGACCTCGATGCGACTCCGTCCGTCCGTGGCCTGCTCCCTCCGTCTCGGCTCTCCAGTCCTTCACCCCTCGTTCCTCCTCTGCTCTCCTCCTCCGGCTCTCCGTCCTGTCGCCGTCTCGATCTGTGTGACGGCTCCGTCTGTGCTCCTCGTTCCTGCCTCCTCCCTCCTCCTCCCGGTCACTCCTGCTGCTGTGCCTCCTCGTGCTCCTGCTTTCTGTTTCTCTCTCGGCATGAACCGCTTTCCATTCAGGCTTCATCCCTCCTTCATCCTCCCTGCTGCTCCTTCTCCTCAGGCTCTCAGTCTCAGGTTTGACCCACTCACTGTGAACTTTAGTGCTCTCATTTGTTCTTGACTCTTCTGTTGTTGTTTTACTTATCACAGTATCATTCACTGTGTCGCTTTTACTCTCACGTTTTCCAGCAGTTATCCAGTTCTCCGTTTCTTTCTCCTTTTTGCCTCCTTTCTGAACCTGCTCTTTTGAAGGTTCCTCTTTGGTTTTCTTCTTCTCTTCTTCGTCAGTCTCTGACTTGGACTCGGAGCTGTCCTCTCCTTTCTCTGACTTTTCTTCCTTGTCCTTCTTTTCATCCTGCTCTTCTTTCTCTTTTGTCTCATTAGCTTTCATCATCTCCATCTCCTTCTTCTTCTGCTGCTCCTCTTCAATCTTCTTGTCCAGCTTCTCCTCCAGGAGGTCCAGCTCCTGCTCCAGCTCGGCCAGCTTTTTCGGATCGGACTCCAACTCGTCTTCGACTTCCACCTCCACCTCCTCGGTCTCTTCATATTCCTCCACTTCGATGCCGTCCATGGTCTTCTGCAGCTGGGTCTTTACCTTATTCAGCTCCAGCAGGCCGTCTTGGAGGTCTTTGCAGACGTCTCTTATCTTGGAGGCGAACTTGGTTTTGGCGCCCTTGCGCAGCTTGTGGGAGTCTTTGGCCAGGAAGAAAATATCCAGAGCCAAAAAGAGCGCCGACATCACACCCGTGGTGACGCTGATGGCCTGGGCAGCTTTGGCGACGCCGCCTGCTGCACCCAAAACCTGCACGGTGCTGATGAGCTTGTCGGTGTTGATCATCAGGGCTTTGCCGGCGCGGCCTCCCTCCTTCATCACGTGCTTGAGGTTGTGGTTCATGGCTTTGCTGGCGGCACTTTGTGAGTATTTTTCAAAATCCCACTCCTGCAGGGTGTCCATACCTTCCTACAACAAGCAGACACAAGGAATGACGGTCAGCATGAACTTGAAATAAAGCTGTGGATAAAAGAAAAGTTAATTATAACCAAACGTTTTCTCACCTGCACGAACTCCAAGCACTCTCTGATATCGTTGATCTCATCCTGGTATTCCTGGATCATCTTCTCCAGCTTCTTTCGGTCCATGTTGGAGTGAACCGTGTCGGTGATGTTGGCTGTGGCCGACGCGATGCTGCCGGCCGTCGCCACGCCGATCCCCACCGCCGTGACGATGATGGAGGCACCGAAAGTGAAAGGCGCCAGAATGAGGCCGGTGATGGTGGTTATGCTGCCGGCAACGCTGGCCACGCCTCCACCCACCGCCGCCGTCGTCGTCTTCTTGTGGAAGTGATCGGCGGCGTCAGCCAGCGCTAAAAGCTCCAGGATGCGATGCTGCAGGGACGCCCCCCGCTGGTTGAAGAGATACACGAAAAGACGGGCTGCCATGTAGACACGGTCAGCTGCTTGCTCCATCGCTCTGGAGAGACCAACAGAAGAAAAAAACAAAAAACAAAACAATTAATTTTCGTCAAATTAATGAGAAAATTACTTGATTTGAAAGAACAAAAACAAGTTACATTTGTTCATCTCCTGTCCCAAAATTGGAGGTCTCGTTCCACTCTGTCCAACCTGGCAACCCGCAGCACAAACGTCAACAGTTTAGTGTGTGTGAGCAAAGACTAAAAAGACAACTCATGTGACAGCAAAATATATTTCTTTCAAGTGAACATTCACACTAACCTTTGACAGAGCTCCACCACTCCGTCAGTTCATTATTTTCCTGAAGAAAAAAAAAAAAAAAAGACATTTCATGTTCACAAATACAAATACACAACTTCTCTCTGGAATATGATTGCGCAGAAAAGGGCTGGAATCTTAAAAGGCCAACCTCGTCATTCTCGAGCCGAGTGTTCTCGGTGGGAAAAGCTGCCATCTCCACGGCCTCCACCTCCACCTCGGTCTCCTGGAAAACAAACCACAGCGCAGCTTCAACCGCCTGTGAACTTCTATACAGTGAACAAGCCATGCGAACAGAAACATTTCCAAGTAAAGTACAATTCAAAGTGTCACATGTCCTCAACACTGGCATGTTCATTCTATTCCTATTATTATTTATTCATATTTGGGTTTTTTTTTTATCGTTGTTGGTGCTTCATTTGTATTTCCAGCCCTCCTCATGCTGACCTGCACTGGATTCATCTCCTGCAGCTCGACAGCCTCCTCAAGAATGGGCATCTTATCTGAACTCTGTGGACGAAAAACTATTAGAATAGAAAAGCCACGACTAATAGAAATTTAGTTTCAGTGCAATCAGAGTCAAGCAAACGTAAAGAAAAAGTATCGATACCTGTGAACCCAAATTAAATTTGGGCATTCCTGGAAGAGTTTTCTTGACTCGGAAAGACACAACCTGAAAAAAAAAAAAAAAGCCCAGCAGGAAATCATGTAAGAATATCATGAGATATATAAGTGAAACTAAGACTTAATGATATGTCCTGATTTGTGTTGGAAAGTGAACCGCGTCTCACCCGCCGTTTCTTCTTTATTGTGCGCTTGCGCCTCAGCCCACCTCCTGTCGGGGGCGCCGTGTCGTCACCTGCCTGCAAAACAAGACGGAAATGGTTTGTTCAAACTTTCTGTGCGTGTTGATCACTGACACAGTGAACTTAGTGTCATTTCACAATCTCCAAACACGTCACCAACAAGTCCAAGTTTAATCCCTCTCAGCACTGATCAGCCCATTCATACCTGCTGCTCCTCGTTTTTGGGCGTCCTCCTGAACATTCCAGCAAAACCACCTTTTTTCTCCTGTCACAGAAAAAAAACAGCACAAAGAATTTACTTATTTACCTGTGCTGAAGTATAGACATGTGATTTAAACACCATCTAACGGTGTGAAACTCACCTTTGCGCCTGTAGATTCAAGATTTTCATTACTGGCTGATAATTCATCTTGAGCTGAAGGATCATCCTAATGAATGAATGAATGAATAAATGAAAAGGTAAGTAAGTACTCAAAGTCTCCAATGAAGAAAAAGTAAAAACTACGAGTTGGTAAATGTGCATTTCAACATGTTGTGATTTTAGGTAATGTTAGTACAATTTAAAAATACATATCTCATCTTGTATTGTAGTTTAAAGTCAGAAATTCATTTATTCTCTGAATAATAAACAGACATATTAAACCAGCAGTTCCCAGTTTGTTAGTAACTCTCAGTAATCGGTTACATCTCACCTCTCCGGTCAGGCTGTCCACACTGGCTGAACGCTTCGAGTCACTCAGAGGATCCTGGGAAAGAGAAGAGGTTTCAGTGTCTCTCCTCTCTTCAGTAGTACTTTTCGGACACATTTTGTGAGTGCCAAGTTCAGATGCAAAATACAGAAGTTTAAAAGTATGTGACGAAATGGAAAAATACATAGGAAGGTATACATGAGAAAAAGTAAACGGATCAACCGGTTCCTAAGTGTCATATGTCAGTTTCACGTGCGAACCACAAAATATTCAGCCACCAAAGGGACCTTTTTGATCACCTGCATGATTGTCGATCGTTTAGCTGGTTTGGGAGATTTTTTGAAAATCCCTGCAAGTCCTCCAGACTTCTCCTGAAACGTATGGAGACAATAATGAACCGTCGGAGGACAGAGACAACAGGGGCGACAATACAATCAACAACATCTGTACCTTTGCTGGGGTCCCTTCGGAAAGGTTTTCGTAGCTGGCGGATAATTTCTTCTCCTCGCCTGATTCCTGAGAAGAGAGGACAGAAAACATTTTGAGGCAAATACCACTGAGTTAAACATGCGACACTGACGTTCAAGTCATCACCACACCTCGTCTGCTGGCTTTTGAGTTTTCTTAAACATCCCACTGAAAACCTTCTTCTCCTGAAATCAAACAACAAACACAGATAAAGAAACATGTTTTGTAAAATGATGAAATGAGCCTAATTTCAGATCATTACCTTGGTGGTGTTGCTTTCAAACAGATTCTCAGTGCTTGCTGAGAGTTCCTTCCGAGAGTCTTTGTCCTATATGATAAATTATAAACAAACAGTAGTTCATTGTGTGAAACGGCAGCTATCTGAAGTTCCGTCGTGAAGCTCCGTCTTTTAATGCCATCTAGGAAAGGCAGGAACGACCAGAAAACACAGATATAGAGCTTTTTTGCAATTACAGTCATTGCAGTGGACCAGAGGACGCAGAGGGAGAAACACTGATTCATTTTTCTACAATTCTAAAGTAATGAAATAAAAATCCAGTAGTAAAGATTTAAAGAGTGACCAGTCTCACCTCAGCATCTGCAGATGCTTTGGGTGTTTTCTTGCGGAGTCCGCTGAACAGGCCTCCGCTCTCCTGAAGAAAAGAGTGAAATGAGAAAGTGCATGAAACACCATGACATGTACATTTTAGAATAATTTATAATTTTATCTGTTAGTTTCATTTAGTTTTTCTGTCCTTTGGTGTCACGTAAGGTGAATTTAAATGACGGTATTATTTCATCTTTATATACATTTGGTTGGTCTGTTAGTATCAATCTCTACTTCGTCCTTCAGTTTTAAAGTAAAAGTACAAAGCACAGCCGAAATGTATCCATGCATGTGAGTGGAAAGAACATTTCAACTTTAATGAGACACACACACACACACGCTTCTACTGACCTCATCAAACAGATCAAACTCAATGCTGGCCGATCTCTTCCACATTTCTGCCAGTCCTCCTTTTTTCTCCTTAAACAAACACACACATTTCTTATTATTAGGCAGTTAATCAGGTGTACTTAAACATGTTTTGCGGTTCAGGGTAAATCTGCAGACCACAGGGTTAGATCTTGGACTAAAAGTGAAGTCGTGTGACATTTACTCACAGATGTCGTCCCACATACGGTTTATCAAAACAATACAATGCGAGGCGTGACAATAACTTCCCAGCTCATGTCACATCATCCAATCTCATCTCTATTATCTGGTTTCGGTTCAGTGACACGAGACAAAAGAAGCTGCAGTCAGCGGACAGAGCTACCTTTGAGACGGTTGGATCGGTCAGATTCTCAGAGCTTCCTGATAACTGATTTTCAGTGTCATCTGACTCCTAAATTCAAACACAGAAAATAGTAAAAAAAACAATTAAATAAAAAAAGACATGTTTTTAAAACTAGATCGTCTTTAACATTCAATGTCGCCATTTTACCGTCTCTGCTTGTTTCTGCGGCCTCTTGAATATGTTAGTGAAGATGTGTTTCTCCTAAAAGACAATAAAGTGGTGTCAGTCAATGCTCCCTCTGCATATAATAATAAAACTTTAAGCGTTTGTTACGTTGCACGCACTTTGCTGGTATTCTCAGACAGGTCTTCATTACTGGCTGACCGTTCTTTCTGACTTTCTCCATCCTGAAACGAAAAGTATGGAATTGTACATAAAATAGGTTACATTTTTAAAAAAGTTTTAAAACATTTGACACATTTCAGCTGATTTGGTGAAGGGGCATATCTTGAAAAGAGAGAAAGGACTTCCCCATCTCCTAAAATGTTAACAACCGCTGGTAGCAGACAGTGAGCCACACCTGACAATGACAACATCACTAAACTTATACGACCAACAGAAAAATTGGAATTTTGGGAAAAACTTCAAATCCACTGCGTTTGTTCTTGTAGAAATTACAACAGTAAGCAAATGCAAATTTTATCGACTCAACAAAACAAAAATCAGAGGGCATCTATCTTTACTGTAACGCATCCGTAATTTGATTTTCTTGATTTTTCAATGGATACTAAAGGAACTGTTTTTAGGATAAATGGTGTACATGATATATACTGATTGCCACTAATCATTTGTTTATTCCTAATGGTACACCACATTTGAATGGAGCAAAGGGAGAGAATGCTTTAATGGAAAATAATACAAATATCAACAGCAGGCTACGGCACTCATGTTTTATATTTGTCACAGCTTCTTTTTTTTTTTTAAAGGCTTGTTTACAAAAGTAAAAACACACCGTAGAAACACACACCAGGAAAATAAACCTGAAGTCCAGAGTCTCACTGAGAAAAATCTATCCCAGCATGTATCTATGAATCATCCATGCATCTATCCTCAAAACTAATTTCCAGGGTTATGTGATGCTGGCTCAGATTATAAGTGTCTACGAGTGAAGGCAAGGGACATCCTGGACACGTCGTCGAGTCCTCACGGACCAAACAGACATGCACATTCTCATTCCCATATAAAGTAACACAATAACTAACTGATTTGCTTCTTTCTACTAAGCTTTGCTTCTTCCTGCTCCTTTCCAGATATGGTGGGCCATTTTTTTTTTTTTGCTTGCTCTGCTCAGTAATGTTTGTGTTTTTATTTTTCTATTTTTCCACACCAATACCTCTTCGGATTGAGCGGCTTCTGCAGGTTTGTGAGGCTTCTTGAATATTCCACTAAATATTCCTCCTTTTTCCTGAAACACACATGTGAAGAGCGCAGTCTGAGCTTATTTTCAGTATTTGACAACAGGAAATCGGAGCTGAACGTTACAGAAAGATGATTTTACCATTGTTTTAATCAACCAAGTCAAAAAGCGATGCATTCTGTTGTCAACATTAAAATCAGCACAAATAACTGAACATGAAGAATTTTTTTAAATTTTACATCTCGACAAGATATTAAGAAGTAAAGGTAAAACTGAGTCACCTTGTTGTCAGTCTGGCCCTCAGTGCTACCTTCATCATCCTGGGACTTTTTCTCCTGAGAAAAGATGTCAGTCATGATCTTGATTCCAGAATATACTATATCACATTCTGTAAAGCAGCTGGAATTACTAGAATGAGGATGTTTAAAACCAAGGTTAGGTTAAAGCCATTTTCCATTTCTATGCTGCTGGGTGGTGACAGTGTACAAAGTCACACACATTTGAAATGATGATAACACCTCAACATTAAACATAAACAATGAAAAAGCGGTTTGATTGGGAGCCAAACTGACCTTTGAGTTGGCAGCGTCAGACAGACTGTCGGTGCTTCCAGAAATGTCTTTATGAGCGGATGAATTGTCCTGAAACACAAATTTGTATTTGCGAAATTGTCTTTCATCAAGTTTTTGTTATTATAATAAGCGAGTTGACAAGGGTGGAGGATCTTTGTATGGTCTTGTAATCTACAGAACCTACTAATGTAGTCTATTCTGCAATAAATCTGAACTCAGAGCAAAACAATGTGCTGCATATCGTGACAAGTGATCAAGTGAAGCAGTATCATCCAGGTTTTGTGAGGTTTCACACATTTTCAACAATCACAAAAGAGGAAATATGTCAAACAAGACATTTCATTCTTCCCTCGAGGTTGCATGTACAGACATTTAGTTACTACAGGAAGTTCATTAAACAGCTTTTATTTCTTTCGTGTTGTTTTCAAAGATGACCATCCAGAGCAGTTTGGGTTATTGCAGAAAATATGACTTAGTTTGACTAAGTGAAGATTTAGTTTCAACATTTATCCTGTTGAGGTTAAAATTATGATGAATAACTAATGATACTAGGATTTGTCTTTGTTAGCATCATTATAACACACACATTTATGTAATGCCCTCAATAAATATCGAAATGAAAATGTTTTTAATTCTGTGAATTAGCCAGGTCTGTTCGTTTTGAGGCTTCAAGGTTAAATAACTACTCGTGATTAATAAACTGTACCTCTCCTGCTGTTTTTGGAGTCTTTCGGAGGAGTCCACTGAACAACCCGCCTTTCTCCTACCGAGGAAAGAAAAAAAGAAAATCATCGTCTTCGTGGCAGAATTATCAGGGAAAGTTCATCTTCCGCCTTTGTTCCTACAGCAATTTTAATCCTTTTTTAATTTCTTGTGGTGACTCATGACATTTCACACGACGTGCACCAAGCATCTTATTAGTTGTAACGAGAGACAAACCTTGTTCTCCAAGCTGTCGGTGCTGGCCGAGAGCTCGCCATGCAGCCGCTCTGCACCCTAAAAATAACGACAAAAAACGTATTGAACATGTTGGAGCATAAATACTGATAGCGGGTAGAATCAGGTCGAGGAAATGAGAGAAACATGTTGCCATGTGTAACAATGTTATAGGCACCAAAGACATATTATCGTCGTCATTTATATTAAACTTAAAATGGAAAAAGTGACCTTTTAATCTTTAATACATTACCTCCGGTAGTCGGGGGCCTTCGGATGGTTTTGGCGATTTCTTAAACATTCCACTGAAAACACTTTTCTCCTGACGCAAAAAAAAAAAAAAAAGCATTTTTGTCAGACATGTTGGTTTGTGTAAATCTTCAGATGTTTGACTTGGCTTCAGAGAAAAACCCCCCCAGAAATAAACGCCCAAGTTCCGTGAAAAATTTAAAGTTCTCTCACTTTCGAGCTGTTCTCAGACAGATTATCGTTGCTGGCCGACTTCTCAGCCTGCACTGACTCTTTCTCCTGAAACACAACCAACAAAATGTATCAAACATCACATTCAGCTAGATTTATTAACAGAGACTCTGTAGTCCCCATCGGGGAAGTTTGATTCAGACGCTACAGATGAAGACCAGTCGCATAAGTGGATAAATGGCTGCTTCATTAGTGACACTAAAACCTCACTGATTTTAGGCAAATGTTTAAAATGGCAATTGCATGTTTGATCAGCAATAAAATCATCTTCTTTCGTTATTGTAGCAGAAACAACAAGAAAACTGCTGAATAGTTGTAGAGGTTGAAAAAACTATTATCAGATATATATTCGGAAATAAGCCAAACAGTGTTTTAAAGTTACATTTTACAGCGAAGAAACATATTGTTCATTGTTATAAACACCTTGACTTGGGAAATAAATACTGGACAGTATGAGCTATGACACACTGCCTTTTGGCTTCAGTCTTTGTTGGCAGGTTGCAGTTTAGAAAGTTAACACTTCTGCTCAAGTGCCTTTCAGTTAAAAAAAAAATGTCATCCGGCTTCAAAAGGAAGGAAATGCAGATAATCCAGCAAACTGACATTGGGCACAAAAGAAAAAGAAAAAAACGTGTGACACATCCACAGTATCAACTGCTTCAATGTGTAAACAGGAAAACTGGAGTTATCGCTTTGAGCACTTCTTCTACTTATGCTCGTCTCTCCTCTCCAAAACCTTTTCTTTCCTTGGTGGTTTTTTTTGTGTGGTTCGTCTCCACAAGAGAATAACATTCTCTACATATTGTGTTAATTGTATGTTGGATCAATAACGTACTTTAAAGTGAAAAGTGTCACTTGATCGTGATTGTTATGGAATCCAATTTATCATAGATGGAAACAACAAAAAAACCCAAAAAAAACTAACAGGCCAAGTCGAGTATGAGCTGATGAAGACACTTCCAAGATATATGACCAATTTAATTCAATTTGCATTGAGATAAAATAAGAAAAAACATTTGAAGAAATACTTTTTTTTAAAAATTATTATTATGGGACAAACTGTGAAAAAAAGTCCATCTTAAACAAGCAGCGGCGACTAGAAAGCAAATGTGTAGCAAGCAAACGGAACATAATCATAAAGATTTTTTGTGATCGCTGTCATTATATTTAAATAACGTAGTTCTTACAGCAACAGTAAATGTTATAAATGAGCTGATTGAAAACAGTTTGCCTGCTTGTGTTTTAAATCAACCTGTGATTTTTTTTCCCTCAACAGTAAACATGTCAGTTCACTTCTGTCACCCTGCCTCAGCCTTACCTCAACTTTTTGCGCTTTGATTCTCAACTTCACAACGTGTTCATAAATTGGGCTTCTTTTATTTCACCTTGTGCTTCAGTCATCGCTAGTTACTCCGTAAACTCCACTTTGGCGTTCACCTCACCTCCACCTGTGACTCCTTACCTGTGCAGGCGTCGCCTCTCCAGGAGTCTTTGCTGGTTTGCGTCGCATTCCACTGAAGAAACCTTTTTCCTGGCGACATCAGACAAAATATGTTGTGCTGACCCTACTTATTACATTACAACTACGCAGTAGGAATTTCCAATAAACGCACTAAACAAACGCATTCAAACCTTTTGCTGATTTTCACTGAGACTGTCTTTGCTGCCAGAGAGCTCTCCATGCAGAGAATCTTCATCCTGAACACACAAAACAACCAAGTTCACGTTATGTTTGCACGGAATGTTTACATCTGCACATAGACGGGGGACTCTTACTCGCCTGATCGGTTTCGGCAGCTTCTGCTGGTTTCTTCTTGAACATCCCACTGAATATTCCTCCTTTCTCCTGAAATACAGACACAGTTCTGAAGGTGTAATTCCGGCCACACTGAGGTCAATGACGGGTCACTCCACTGTAATTCTGTGTTTACATCGTAATTACAGATAATGTTATCTTTTCCCCTGCTATTTTAACACAAAGCAGCTCACCTTGTTGCTGTTTTCAGACAGACTGTCACTGCTGGCAGACAGCTCACTGGGAACATTCAGATTATCCTGAAATACAAACAAAAAAATCTATCCATCTTCTATATAGCTTTATCAAATTGAGGGTCATGGGGAGGAGTAGTAGCAGTAAAGTTTCTACTATGTGCCTGCATTTTAGATGATGCTATATTCTGCAATCAATACGTTAAAAGACTTTTTTACTGTTGGACATGACAGCTCACCTGTGCAGGCACGTCATCCGCTGCCGGCTTATTTGGCTTTTTAAGTAGGCCGGAGAAGAAGCCTCCTTTTTCCTGTAGAGAAATTGTTTTATTTAAACATGACACATAAACAACAATTAACTCTAACCATAGCCTGGATGGCTATCCTCGTCACAATTTACTTTTCTGGGTTTCAGTAGCCTGTAATACCTGACATTCAGCTTGTGACTAATCAGTTCAGGACTCTGTTATAATAATAATAATAATTGATAGAAAAGTTAATAAGTAACATCACATGTTATTTTTTATTCATTCAGTGTGCAAAAGTTGTTGCTCTTCTGGTGCCATTTAGATGCTTCAAGTGTCACCCTGAACTTGTTTCTTTTATCAAGATTCCTTCAGAGACTTAAAAGATAAAAAATAATAATTTCTCAGATTTTTCTAGTTCCTGTGCATGAAGCTCTCATTCGACCCAGAGGAGGTCCCACCACACTTCACGTAAATCTTCATCCGACGTCATCTTCAAGGAATTTTTTTTTTATAGTTTATTTTACTTGGTCTGAGTCAGGATGAGACTTACATGCGCTTGTTCCTTTTTTTTCTCTTCATCTGTATCGTCGCTGTCGCTGTCCGCTTTGCTGATCTGCTCACAAACAGATCCAGGAGTGAAAAATCAAGCCGACATTATAAAAATACAAGCTCAGGCTGAATGAAGCTGCAGGAGAGTTGAGTTTACCGACAGGGCCGTAGACAAGGATTTATCTTTGGGTGTTTTGCGAAACATTCCAGTGAGAAGACCACCTTTGTCCTGAAGAAATGAAAAAAAGTGAAATATTTTCCCATCCTTGCCTTTAAGCGATGTTTCTACGTATATTGCAGCATAATGAAAGTAATCCGATTCCTAAAGTAACTACTTTTCCCCATTATTTTCTTCCAGGTTTCGACGAACGACATGATTTTCTAATTTTCGTTGAAACTCAAAAGTTTAAAATGCAGCCGTCTCTGCGCACCTGTTTCGTTTCTGCATTTCTTTCTTTCTTGTTTTTTTCTCCAGACTGCTCCTTCTCTGCACCTCCTTCCTCTGCACGAGGTTCTGGACTTGGATCTCTGCTTGCCTGAAAAGTAAAATCATTATAAATCTGCTAAACTCTTGTCTAAATTAAAAGAGTAAGAAGTGTGTCAATTATTTGCTTCTGACTGGATGACAGCCTCAAGTTATACCCATGAGAAATAAGTTTGAGACAAATGCAGGTCTCAAACCTGCGTTCTACATCTGAATTTTTAGATTTATCATTCGATTCCATTACTTAACATCATAAAGCTGTGTTTAGAGGTTATTACCCGTGGAGATTTTCCATCACTTGATTTGTGAGGCTTTTTAAGGATGCCAGAGAAGAAGCCTCCTTTTTCCTAGGAAGAGAAATGTTTCTATGAGTTATCGCAGAAATAGGAACATATTTTCATAGCATAACGCCTTGTTTTGACCCAAAATGTGAGATCTGCTGAGGTGAAAAAAAAAATGTGTTTGGTGAAAAATGTGTTGTCGTTTTTTTTCCTGAAAGCCTTCAAATCTGTTATGTTATGACACCAACAATACACTAACAAACAATTATAGAATGATTTTGTTTGTTAAAGCAGAAGCAGAACTTTGATGCACCATTGTTGAAATGTACCTGTTTGGGTTCTGCATTCTTCTCGAGAAGGTTTTTCTCTGCAGATTGTTCCTTTTCTGAGGCTGCTTCCTCTGTCTGGCGATCAGGACTCTGGTCTCTGCTGGTCTGAGAGAGAAAACGACGACGAGATCATTGATCCCTACAAACTCTCAGACAGGAAGAGAATCCGATATTGGACTTATATATTTGAAACTTTACGATCAATTAACACACCAACAAAACAAGACCAAGTTGACATTTTATTAGAGCAAACATTTTTTTGAATCATATTTGGTTTTAAAACAGAAATGTCCATCAAACTGAAATATTTTGTTGAAAAAAATATAAAAGTATCTAAAAGTATCTAAATGGTAATATATTGTTATTTTTAATCATTAAAACTGAATTGCCTTCAGCTAGTATGAGAAACTATTGGGAAATCCTCCTCACAAGGATGTGTGTTGGGCTTGTGGTGGCAGCAGTGAGACGTCTTCTAATAACAATGTTGGACGTTAGATCGGTCGTCTCACCCCGGTCCATGTGTATAAATATCTTTGGGGCGAGACAAGGATGTTCAAGTTGTTCCTGACTGACAGCTGTGTGAGCATAGATGAATGAAAGTGACGGAGCACATAAATCATATGGAGATGTGCAAGTGCTCTTAGAGTGAAGTCTATTCATCTGGGGAATTTGACACATGGGTTAACGGTCCAAAAACACGCGTCGGGAGTTTAATTGGTGACTCCTAATTGTTTAAATCGGCACGAATAAGAACGTCTCTCTCTTTCTCTATGCCCATAACCAGCTTTGGCCATCGTCACTATTGCTTACTATAATATTAGTTGGCTCAGGATAGAAGCTTAACAGGATGTAAAGGAAAACAGATTCTTTGGTTTCTATTGCAATTTGTAAAAACAACAATCCACAATAACTTTGTGTTGCAGTGATGAAGTGAGAAAGAAAAGGCATCGATAAGCAGCACATTTATAAAACAAGAAAGAGGTGCAGGAGCAGCAGGAAATAAATCTGTTGTCCAGGAGGATTCCTTTCAATGAGCAGGTGTGTTTCTTTTATCAAATGTGACAAACGAAAACCCAACGAATGTAAAACTGTCTAATCTTTCTATTAAAACACATTTATGTTTTAATTTAATTTAATGTGGGCATAATTGAGACAAAGTAAAAACAGAAAAATACGCTTTAGATTGAGTTCGGTGAGTGGAGGATGTCATCCTACCACAGTTTGAACAACAATACTTTGTGGTAAAATCTGTTTCTAGTGATCCGATTAGCCAATTGCTCACCTGTCGCCATACTGAACGAGCTCTGTATTATATGAATAATCAACTTTGTGAAACTAAAACACCATAGTTAAGGACCATCTCAGTTGTGAACGCTTTCCTGTTTTTATATCTACTAATCTCAATCAGGTTATAATAACATACAATTGCAAACTCCATCCATCCATCCATCCTCTTTCCTGCGTATGGGGTGGCAGTGGTAATACAGAAAGAAAACTCAGTAAAGTTGTTCAAGCACAGATGTTTACTTTCCTCATTGCATGTTACATCTCTTATCCTGAGTAATCACATAAATATGGAAACAAACGAAAAAAATCCTGAAACCTTCCATAATCAGAATTTATTAGAAACTTATGTTGAATTAAACAAACATGTCCAGTTACCACCACCATAGAAATTGTAGTAAATAGAAGAAAACTGAAGGAAAGCAGCCACCACCAGCAGAAAACACCAACACTGACGGTGCTTCATACCTTTGGGGTTGACTTGAATTGTAACCCCTTCATTACTCCCTTCAGACCGCCCTGCCAATCACAATTTCATTTTACAATCCGGACCCTTACGAACACAAATGTATTACTAAGGGCACACATGGGATCTCATGTAAATCTATGAGGAAGGATGTAGTGTCCAGCATGTTGGCCTCCGCAACCCAACAAACACACCCAATCCCAACCACACATACCGGTTTGCTGCTTGTCGCCTGTTTGACTTGGACTTCATCTGGATTTTCCTTGTCAGTGTTTGGACTCCGGTAAGTCTGCAGAGAACAAATATCAGGACAAATAACTCCACTGAGAAAGAAACCATTTACATACTGTGCAATGCAGAAAGTCTCTAACACATCACAAAAATCTTTAACTCAGTTACAACAAGGATTGAGTCAGGAACAGCAGCTTCCATCTGCTGACACACTTCTACTGTATTTCCTTGTGCATCAGCGTACACACCCACACACACACACACACACACACACACACACACACACACACACCTGTCTGCCACCCAGAACCAGTTCAGCAGAGACAACAACAGCTCTTTTCTCTTTCTAAACAGTTTTTCTACACAGAGAGGCGTCTTGGTGTTCGAAGGATTGAGTTTCTTTTCAGGAAACTCCAGTCTGCGATTTCTGGTTCGACTAACTCATCATTTGAGTTCTTTAATACTCACTTTGAAGCTGAACAAGACAGTTTGTTGTCCCTGCTTCCCTTATATCTTAATAAGTATTAACAAGAAATTATCAAAAAGGTAAGAAGTGAAGTTCAAACAACTTTAGAAGTGAATGTAATGTAAATGTGTTGAAGACAAATGAAAAAGATAAAACCTTAAGTGATTGGGCCTACAGATGATGACCTACCTACTTAACATTGACTTTTAAAATAAAGGTGTCCAATTGGCATGGCTTCTATAAGGCTTTCATGATCCTAAGGAATGGTGGCAACAGGCTAGTTTATTGTGAAATCACACAGGAAGCTGGACAGTAAACGGCCTGTACGCAGCAGAGCTGCAGACTCTCATACAGAAAGTGTTCTGTCCAATCTGCTACTAAAGGCCCCATGTACATGAAAACGACTGAAGGGACTACGCATAGTTTTTTTTGTGTGTTTTAGTTCATGAAAAGTTTCACATATCGCAGAAACGTTGAAAACGATGGAGTTTTCATGTTGGGCCACTAGTGTGTGCTATTATGAGTTGTTGCAATGAAACCACACACACTCGCACAGAGAGCAACACGCTATAAACGTTAACAATGGCGAGTACACGGACACTGGTGTGGAGAGAAGACGACGTTGGATTGCTATTCTGGGTGACTGTCGACTATCAAACTACCAAGAATATGGACGAGGAGTCGTGACACCCTGGAGGTACTTCATATTTCTTACTGTCAAATAACAAAGCAGCCTATATGAATGCTTGCAGAATCCTCACCAGAAACAGTAAGACGGACTCAACCGTAACGTCACGTCAGCCATGTGGAAACTTAAATGAATATGATTATGCAATGTTTTAGAGGCTTTTTGCAGGCTGTGTAACTTCTGCAATTCTTACTGTGAATGTAGGCACTTTCCCTTTTTGGCTCCACTGGAATACCCCAGGCACTCCTCGCTGATTACTCTACATGTCACATGAGAAGACAAAAGTAGAACGCTTGTTGGTAATCCATAAAGACCACATAGAAACTGGGAGATCAAAGTTGCAGCTGCAATACCGATTTGAAATCCGCTTCATCTTTGGGATTGTTTGCTTGAGTGGACTTCTGAGAAAGAATAGGAAGGCACTGACTCGACTGGTAATGAAGGTATGTGAGGAGAAAGGTGTGTAGCTGTGTGTGTGTGTACCTGTGTGCCCTCCACCTCTGCCCTCCTGTGCTGGCTGTACACTGCGGTGGAGCTCATTTCCTGCACAACAACACCCACAAAGGAACAAAAACAAACGATTTATGAAACAGGGAAGAAGCGTGACACTCAGAGGAGCTCTGCTCTCACACCATGTGACCAACGCCTCATGAGTCCGATAGATAACAATTTCTTAAAATATAATATTAAACCAAACAGATCTTTTGTTTGATCTCGATAAAGACACTTTTTGGGTGATCGTCTACCTTTTCGCTGGGCCTGGGTGGAACCACTGGAGTTTCAGATGGTTTCTCTTGTTGCCTCACATTTCCATTTGCTTGCTACACCCAAAAAAATATTGAAAACAAACTTTAGCATAATTGACCTAATAGACAAACAGTGCAAAAAAGACGAACTCCTTTCATCGATCACATGTTATTATAACCGTTACTCACACGCAAACCCTAATAAAGATAAATTTCACTTTTCTCTTTTGATTCAAAATTATTTTTCAACAGAGGTACGTCAAATAAACAAGAGCCTCGCCGTCACTAACACAAAGTTTTTATTCTTTCAGACATTTTAGTGGAAAAATCCTCACATAAAAAGCTTGAAGTCAGAATTCTTTACATCCTATTGTGTCTCATAGCAAAACCACCTGCAACAAATAGAAATGAAACACTCGATAATACCTCATTGAATACGGCCGCCAGTCGTTTCACTCTGTGCTGCGTGTGACCCAGCTCCTGCACAGATAAACACACAGAGAGAACGTTGATTTCTATCATTTTTTTTCTCCCGAATTCCTCTCCTCCCAAATAACTACACTGTGAGAGAACGCGGCCACCTGGAGACACAAAAATGCAAGAAAGCATGAAGGATTATTTATATAGCATCTGGTACAAAAAAAACAACTCAACAGACATACAATTCGATAAAAGCCAGAATGAAAAAGTTGTGCGAGGCCTTGTGGAAATTGGAAACCTCTGTGAATGTTTTGAGATATTTTTGACAACTTCTATTCGAAGGCCATCCGCAGATTTGTCTCGCACCCAAGTGAGATAGGACCTTAAAACATCATAAAACTGTATTAAAAAAAGACTTAAGAAGACTCATTTTGGCACAAAGTTGTGATGAAAATACATGAAATGGCTTCAATGAGACAATATCTTTGATTTCTACACTTTGGTAGCGTTTGATGACTATCTTTCTTGACTTATATCGGCTTTGGTATCGTTATTCCAGTCTCCTGCCACGACTATTAGCAGACTTAATGTTAACTCACTACACTTGGTGTGTAAAGCTGCATTAAAAAAATCAAAAAAAGACATGTTTGCCAAACAAATTACCCCCTTGCATACAACTCAAAGAGACACTGCTGCCACTAAAATGAGCAGAGCCTCAGCTCTTTGGATCTTGATGGTCGCGACAAAGATTTGGACTCACAGCATCCGTCAGCCGCGGAGGCGCCACAGGAGCTGGTTTCTCAGGTCTCTCCTGGTCATATCTTTCCATCTGTAAACACAGTTTTACCGTCACTGGAACATCCTGAAGACATTGGTTAAAGCCTACTTAATGACCTCAGCAAGCCTGTAGTTACTGAAAGGATTGGGTTTGATACTCGACCTCTGGGGGCTTTGGAGGAGCTGTGTTCTGTGAAGAGAAAAAATAGAAGATATCCCGAGAACTGAATGAGATTTAATCCGTCCGTGTGAATTTCTATTTGATCATTCTCAGTTCATCACAATCACACTTCATGATAGTAAGAACTACACATCAACATTAGGGCCATTTTAATGTATTCTAAATGTTTTTTTTGATTTTTTCTGATGTAGAAATCAAGGAAACAAGATGTGGTTTCTGATTGGTTTTCAGTACATAGAGTATGAGGTAAGTACATGAATGGAGGAGCGAGGATGAAAAAAAAAACATGAGAGCTGAATCAGAAAGACTGAGGACGCTGGTGTATATCATTGTTTCCCTGCAGATGATTTCTTAATGATGAGATTTTCATGAGCATTATATCTGTGGGTTTTTTGAACATGTGTGTGTGTGTGACTTGGGGAATATTCTCACCGGCCTTGGTTTTGGCTTCCTTTTGGCTTCTGGTTTTATCATGCATGCCTCCATCCCGCCTGCCACAGCAACACAAAGAGATTAAAGTTTACACATCATGCACTGCGCTCGAACTCCATCAGGGGCAACCTGGAGTTCAGTGTCTTGCCCAAGGACACTTTGAAACATGGACAGGGAAACATAGGGGATTGAAACCGCCAACCTTGGAGGTGGTCGATAATACACGCCATCAACTGAGCCACAGCCACATCCAAATAATTGTCATGTTCGGACCAATTAAAACAAACCTTACACAACCAAGTGTGACTGATGAAATAAAAAGTTCTCCTTTAAGCCTGATCTTTATCTACTTTGTTCTGGATCAAGAGATCACCGCAGATGTGCCACCATTGATTCAGTTTTGAACTGGACCAGTCTCAGTTTAGTGATCAGATTTTATTTCGCTGGATTGTTTTTTGTTAACCATTTCTACCACTTTGCTATACCATTTAGCAGCCATTTTTTAAATTTCCTAAAAATGAGATATTTCAACTATCTTAATCGAGCAATATTGTGTTTCAGAGTTGCTCTGTTAGATGTATGTATGTATGTATGCTCCTGGTGTTTATCAGTGCTTGCCCACTCATAATGATGGAGACAGACACTGATATCTATTTAAAAATAAATACATAAAATAAATAGAAAAAATTTAAAAATAAAAAAAAATATATATATAGAATTTAACTGTATTTTTTAAGAGGAGATTGAGGCCCATTTAAAAAGAAGAAGTATTCATTTGAAACAGTAAATGATTTAATAATTTCTTCCCAGGGATTATTAAAGTACTCTTACTCTGAATTATGTGTACTTTGGTTAGTTTTACACAACTTTGCAAGAAATCTGATTGAATAAATGACATGTACTAACCCTGATTTAAAGTCTCCTTCTTGAAAAGGTTTATTTTACACATAATTGAGTGCTTGATACAAGAATAACAATCACTGGGCAAAATAGAAAAGGGTATTTTATCAGAGACATCCAAGTGGATATCTGTATTCAGCTTTAAGACAACATAAGGAAAGTTTGATATTGTATTTGCAGAAGTGACCAGTGAGCTCTGAAGAAAAAGATGTTTAATTTAATTGTTTATAAATATTGACGTTGTGCAGGGATAAACAATACTCTATAGTCAATTACTTGACTCAAAAACAGGGATTTTTGTGTGAAAGAAAAGCCCAAATTTCACAATGTTTTCCACTAGAAGAAACTATTGAATTAGTTCTTACTGAGGAATATTTAATTTGACACATAAACATCTATAGCGACAAGATGAAAATAAAATACAGTGAGTTATGTTCAAGATCCCAGCTGCTGTAAAAATAATGTTTTGAGTGTAAATACAGTAAATAAAACATTTTTGTCACTTCTGCTTAGCTCCCAGGCTAAAACTGTTGAGCTCGCTTGCTCGTCCTCGTCAGCGTAATATCAAGAAGAGACGTAAAACAAGTAACTTTAAACCCCTGGAGACAATAAGACATGAGCCCAGCGGTCAGTAAATTGAGGAAACGTTGACTTACTATCTATGTGAAGCCGTGTTGAACCCGCTGAGCCTCCACTTTGAGAGGAGGAAGATAAAACGGAGTGGATCTGGCGGCTCCTTCACTGTCAACACATTCCCAGGAGTTTTAAAACTTCACCACACCCTCACTAACATCTGCACCACGATGCCTTCACGAGCCCCACTATAGCTCGGAAATCTGAGTTTCACGGCAGTCGCCGTCTGTTCCCATTCATACAGGACTTGTTTTGGGAGAATTTGACAAAAAAAATTTTTTGTGTGTTTTTATAATGAAGGCTCCAATATTATTAACAGTGTATTTAAAATATATTATAAAAATAAGGTTTTTTAAAAAAAATCGTTTTCTTTCTTAAATAAAAAAGATTGACCTATATTTTCTAGACAATCACATATATATTCTAGTTAACAATTGTTTTTTTTCTTGTTGTACAAATTACAAATGCCCGTCCTTAACTCTCTGTTATGTTCACATATTATTAATGCACATAACATAAGTATCCATGTATTTAATCAAGTAAAATAATTCCTTGATGACACAGTGCTGCAGTGGTTAGGGTTGTCCCCTCAAAGCAATAAGGCAGTGGGTTCAAAAACATGTTGGGCCTTTTTGGGTGGAGATTATTCTTCCCTCTGTGTGATTTATAGATGCAATCTCTTCATCTTTTGGTAGCCTGTATTTCATATGTATTTAGTAGAACTAAAAAGTAAGCTAAAAATCCTCACTTTGGAGAGATGTAACTTGATTTCTGCATGGAAAGCAGATGCCACTAAATAATTATCTTAAAGTGCATGCACTTCGGGTGTTAAACTGCAGAATGGGGGACAAACAAAGACAAAACCTCTAAAACATCATGGTGACACCGCAATAATATATAAAATGCTAAGTCATAAAACAGACATTGCAGTCTGGTGTAGTTGCTGATTTCGCTCCACCTTTACTTATCAAATTTCAGTGATCTTTATCTCGACCTGCCTTTCATTGTCTTACATGTTTTTCCCAGTGTGTTTACGTCCGCATTAGGTAATACACAGATCTCCGACGCCACGTAAATGCAACGTCGCTCACCAGTGGAACAAAGCATCTTTAAACAGGGAAAACACGTCCTGACAGCAACCTGAGACACGAATCCTCTCAATTAAATTCTATTACACAATCAGGAGTGTCACTGCACCATGAAAGACACTGGTCACCAAATGTCCATCCATGTCTCACCTGGATTTATAGCAGAAGATGGACGGGAGGACAGGAGCTGGTACCCTTTTGTCTCCCTTCAGGTTTCTGTGTGAACTCACCTGGGAGAGGGCGTGACAAACATGAGGGTTACCTGTGTGACTCTGACTCACCAGTTTCACAAGAATCATGTGAATACACCTCAAACATGACGAGAGTTGCTCCAGAAATAGATACAAAAAAAAAAAGAAAACGTAGCAGGAGAAGAAAAACAGTCATGTAAATAGAAACCATAACAGTGACTGGAGGTGAGTCATGGTGGATGTTTTTTTTTTTTTTTTTAATTATTAATCATGCATTGTTTTCAATCAATCTTCTGTTCAATCACTGTTTTTATCCTGTTCAGGGTTAGATGGCAATGGATGCAAATTCAGGGTACACCCTGCATATGTCTATATATAATTTCACACTTCTTAAATCAATAATTCCAGTTGTGTTTCAACCATTTAAAATCTTGACCCAGACTCGCGACACAAGACACTAACTCCTTGAAACACACAAAACCTCTCAAAACAAAAAACAGACTACTTTGAGCTATACCTGGAATTCTTAAATGTTTTGAAATCCTAAAACATTTAGATTTTTAATACATACCTGTACTATGTAGTCTAGACTAAATTATTGCATCTCATCATGACTCTTCAAAACATACATGGATCTTTCCAGGCAGAAGAAGACCCTTTTTTTTATTTTTTAAATTGACCTCTTTCAAGAACTCATGGGATATTTTTGGGACTTTAAAAAGAAGACACAGATCCTTCAAACAAGAAACAGCCTTTTTATTCAGATTGTTCAAAATAACTGGAGTGATCAAACACACCTTGAATCTTTAAAACAGAACTACATATTTTGTATTTGACCTGCTGTATTTAAACTACTCTAAAGTAACTAAACCTAGACTAGTTTCAAGCTATTTACAGTTGACTCTTCAAACTTAACTGAGACTTTGTAAACTGACCTCATATTTGGAAAATGACCTCAATTTTGTTTGACGTGAATCTTATAAACTAGACAATTCTAGATTGTTTGATTATAAGCTATTAAGATAGAAAAAAAATACTAAAATATACCCACTGAAAGTCTTTTCTACATATCTTACTGCAGTGACAGTCACATTTAAAGGTGTGGTTGGCACTCTGACATCACTACTGAGTGCAGCCTTGCGTTGGCAGGTGACATTTTATGTCGCCGTTTTCTTTGTTGTGTTTGAGTTTGCATATTTATGAATGACCTCTTCTCTTGTGCATCACATAAACAAAGCAACACATACAACGACAGAGCAGTGAACGATATGCACAATCTTGGATGAAAATGGCGACCATAAAAATAGGTAGCCCATTGTATGCTGTAGTCCATCACATTTTAATTTTTTTTCTCAATTACATTTGTAATGATCGCAAACTAACTTGAATATTGTGTTGGGGTGTGTTATCAGAATGCACAGGTACATACATCAAATGTTAACTTTGAACGCCAACAATAATCAATAAGCATGAATATATTCTACTTTTTAATTATGAAGCACTTGCTTCAGACAACATACCTCACCTACTCATAGTGGGAATCTGAGAATGAGAGCAAACAGTGAAGTTGATGTTGGCGACTGACCGAGTAAATATTCACTCACGTAAGTGCACAGCAGTTTGTGTGCAAGAGGAAACCAAGTGTTTGCAGAACTGCAACTATAAAATGAAGACAGACAGAAGGTGATACTATGGCCTTTAATTTCACATTTACATTCAATTCTTCTGGACAGTAAAAAGTATTGCACATAAAAAGATATCAGTAAGTAAATACCTCTGCCCTGAACAAAGAAAAATAAATACAAATTGCATAAACTGGCTGCAATGGTGGCCTCGTCAGAGCATACATTACATTTGGTATAATAACAGCCTTGTTAACAAGAATTAAAATGGAAAAAAAAAAGAGCAGCAGCTCTTCTCAATTCCGACTAGTTTACCGAAGCCATCTAATGTGGGACGCTTTAGCATCTGAAGACCATTAAAACACTTCAGCTGAGAGAAAACCAAAAGCCAAAGCAACAACCTTAGCAGCTGAAGATGCAACATAAGGAAACAAAGTAAGGCTACACTGCTGCACCATGTTGCATTTCAAAGGCATTATAAATATAAACAATCTCTACGCCCGTCAACAGTCTCAGTGTTTCAATACAATCTAACCGAAAGCTTAAAGTCGAAAAGGCCAATTTCAATTGAAACCATAACAAGGTGTTTCCTGTCAAACATATTCTTTGTTCTCGTATTCTTTCTTGATGGCTTTTTTAATGCGGTCGATTTCATCTTCACTGGAGCTGTCATGGTGGTGTTCTTCTTTCTCCTTCTTATCAACGTCCAAAGCCTTGGTTTCTTCGCCTGTATTGTTTTCTGATGTGGTGGACTGCAGCTCCTCCCGGATCGTATTCAGCTCCACCAGACCATCGTGCAGTTGTGTTGCCACCTCCCTGATTTTGGCAGCGAACTCCGACTTTGCGCCTTTCTTGAGGATTTTGGAATCTTTGGCCACAAAGTAAATATCCATACCGACAAAGAGTCCAGTGAGCACGCCCGTGGCCATACTGGCGATCTGGACCGCTCTGGCTGCCGTGCTGCCCGCCACGTTGGCGATCTGCACCACACGCATGATCTCATTGGCATTGATGAGGATCGCCTTCCCTGCCATGGCGCCGTCTTCATAGAAACTACTAGTGAGCGCAGGGAAGTCTCGATTGTACGCGTGATTTTTCATCTTCATCAGGTCGAACCTGCGCAGGTTCTCGATCCCCTGCTTGATGAACTTCAGGCACTTGTTGAGGTCCATGATCTTCTCCTGGTAGTCCTCCACAATCTTCTCCACCTTCTTGCGATCCATAGAGTTGTTGACCTGGTTGGAGATCCCGGCTCCTGCTGATGTCAGACCACCGGCTGTGGCGATGCCCAGTCCGACCGCCGTGATGATTAAGGAGGTTCCCAGGGTGACGGGAGCCAGAGCGAGGCCAGTGATGGTGGCCACGCCCCCGATGGCGCTGGTGGATCCACCAGTGATTTGAGCAATCTTTGTGTTCTTGTTGAACTTGTCCAGTCCATCTGCGATGGCGTTGAGGTCGATGACGTGCTGCCAGAGGGACTCGGCGCGCTCCGAGAAAAGCTTGTTGAAGACACGGATGCCTTTCTGCACTTTATCTGCTGTTACAGCAAAGGCCCTGAGGAGAAGAGGTTGAGGGTCATTATACAGTGACTTTTTGAGCAGAACGACCAAGGTTATGAGTTTATCGTCTACAGCAGTTATGAGGTGGATTAAAGAAGTGGAAATGTCAAAACTTTGACATGCAGAAATGACACTGACATGGTTGATTCCCACAGGAAGTCATGAAAAGACACTTGTCAGACATTTGAGAAACTTCAAATAAGACACCTGTGTACATATAATGCGCCACTTACTTAGCCTCTTCTTTTTCTGTCATGTCTTCATCCTCTTGTCTTTCCTCCCATGCTGAGAAAGAATAAGAAAATGGATATTTTTCATAACGCTACATGAATTAAAAACAAAAACTATGCAAACACATTAAATAACATGTAAAACTTAGGCATTATTCTACCACTAAAACCTGTACTCCTCATCCATTCTTATCAATAGGAATGTATGGTGATACCAATGTATCACTTTGGTGTGATGACTGTGTTTGCTATTATGTAAAGCAGTTTACCTTGTACTGTATTTTTTATTAATAAGGCCGTATTAACAAATACCGATTGGAAGAATTTGAATTGCATACAATTCTTGATTGTTATATGGGAAATTTAGTTAAAAGTGGTAGACTAATATTAGAATTTCAATAAAGTCAGTCATTCAGTGATTGGACAAATCATAACTAACATAATTGAATCTAATACTTACGCTCCACAGTGTTCCACCAGTCCATAAGATCCTCGGCATCCTGAAAGATACCATTATATTTGTATGTTGCTGACGAATCAGTGGGCTACATTTGAATAGTGTAGTTGAAAATGATTTGCTTTTAAAGACTAACCCGAGTTTCCTCGGTGTTGTCAGTGTTTCCAGGATCAATGCGATATTCCTCCAGCTGGTCAAACAAGGACCTGTTTGCCCCTTCATTCTGAGACAACACAAGTGATGCATCTTTGTAGTTCAATATAACCAACAGGATTAATTGTTTTTTTTGATGAAGAAAAGTCTCCTTGTGTCTTTCAATGAATCACTTGCCATACAATTTCATCTACAGTAAAAAATAAGTACAAGGAACCAAATCTGTCATCTGATTTTCCTTTAAGGCCCCCCCCCCCCCCCCCGCCCGAACAAATGCACATTTTTAACTGGCTTATACTCTAACAAGTAGGAGGAAGTTATGGCAAGAGACATTCTGGTTGTACTGATGTATTTCTGCTGTTTTTGCAGAAGTAAAAGGACCACAACGTCGCAGGGACACATTCAAAAGGGAAGCAGAGAAACAAGTTTGGGCACATTTCAGCCTAATCTCAGCTCAGGACAAGCACGAACACCGACTGGTGGGGTGGGTTGCACGTCGTCAGCGGAAGAGAAATAAATACAAAACACATGTTGACGAGGGCAGTCTGCGGAGAGAGCAGAGCCGATACCCTCCAGACAAACTCTGGCTAGAAGAATGAGGTTGGTTTGAGGGCGGAGCAGAGAGACGGGTCAGGTGACTGAGACAGAGCTTTTGTAACCCTAAACCACAATTACTAAAGGGGCAATTCAGTCCGACAAACACACCAACTGGGTTAGAAATTACTTAGAAGAGTTGGTTTTAGTTTACATAATTACAAAAAAAAAACACCTTGACAGTCATTTTCTAAGAAAGAAGCATTGTATTTCTTATATTACCTCTGCGTTTCCTGCTTCGTCTTGTGAACTCCTCGGTACAACTTTGGCCTAAAACCAATGAAAACACAATTCAACACCGACAACATTGATATAAGCTCTAGATGCATTGTGATTTCTTTTGTCATGTCTTTAGTCTTCAGGAATTTTGTAACTTAACTCAGAGATTTACTCATAAATGCAGCACTCGCGTGGAATCTCTGCTATAGAAATTATATTGCACTAGAGTCACTTCAGATATGTTTAAGGCGGAGGACAGGGTAAAAATTTTATTATATCGCAATGCCAATGAAAATGAATTCATGATAAACAGTTTCATTTAAAAAAATAGCCGCAATAAAACGGTCAGCTAAATGAAGGATAACCACTCCAGTAGGCACAAAATGTCCTTGTAATGTTTATTGTAATGGAGGGCATTTCAACTGCGTGGTTCAACCAAACCGTCCAGACAGAAAAAGGCAAGTATGAGCATGTTCTATGTTTGAGTGTTACCTTGACACGAGGCATGAAGGGATTGTGTTTCTTGTGTTTCTTGACTTTGGGCTAGAAAAACAGAGAGCAACATTATTACACTGTCCCCTGGAGGAGGTCCTATACGTACTGTACATTCTCCTTTCTAGTCAGAAAACACGTGGTTCTGTTCCTGAAACGCCGAGTTAAAGCTGAACAGAAAAACTTCTATTCAACAAGCACATGAAAGAGAATTTATCTGAAAGACCTTTTGTGTTTTATCCTGGCCCTCCTCTTCTTTCTTTTCTTCTTTTGATGAACCCTCATCTTCATCTTTCAGGCCTTCATCATCAGACGCAGCCTAAAGAACAAAAAAAAAAAAAAAACAGTCACCATGACATTGAGATAAATAAAATTATAGTGTGTTTAATTTTGGCAGCCACTTGTGTCCAAACTGCATTACCTTGTCTGCAGTACGTGGCATAAATGGATTGGCCTGCTTGTGTTTTTTTACCTTAGTCTGTAGGGCAAATTGGCACAATCACAAAGAGTTACGTAACACGAGAAGCAACAACTGGAGGAGCGACATTATTATTTTATAATATTCCAGCCATTGTTGATTTGTTTTTAAATGGAGAAAAAGCATCAGGGCTATATATATATATTCTCTGTGATGGTATCTGCAGGTGTCACATGTGATTTGCATACACGATATAACTGAAGGAAAAGGAAGCAGGAACTAGAAAAGCTAGATCCCGGCAGAGGAGCTACAACAAATATGCTTTCCTCTGTGTGCCGAGGTTGGCGAGTTCACAATGATGCACACAATGATGAAAAACACCTTAAATCATCTCAGAAAAACACTTACATTAATTTATAAAATCATGTGAATGTCAATGGTAAATTACCTTGTATAGATTTAGGAAAATTCTTAAATCTAATAACTTGGGATTAATAGTGATTCTATCCTGACTTGTAATCATGACAAAGCATACTTACTGCTTGATTCTCGGGAATGTTCATCTCTTCACCATCTTTAGCTGCAGCAGACTCGTCTTCTTCAATGCCTTCATCCCCTGACTGGTTCTGCGGCATATTAAACTGATCGGTTCATCGTTTTTGTATTTCATGTCCCGTATGTGTTCAGATGGCAGAGGATTCTATTTTGCATCAGTATTAAGCAACATTCAGTCGAAAAGTTTGAAACCCGTTTCAATCTTTAAGTATTGTTATTTTCACATCATAGCTACTGTGCGGGGAACATCCAATGCTAAAGCACCGCCTCTGGCTGTCAGTAGGGGTGAAATAGAACACACACTCAAAGCTAGTGCTAAATACTCTCTATTGATAATCTAAAATGTTTTAACTTGTGTTATGTGTGTCCCCGGCAATACCTGATGTTTGTTTCTCTGCTTCTGCAGATCACGGGTTCTCGTTCGGCTCATCTCCTAAAATGAAACCACAGAGGTTAGCTAAAAAAACAACAGTCTAAAGTACACTTTCCAGACCTATAAGCTGATATAAATAAGCCCTAGTCTTTCCCAGACGGAGACAACTCGCCTGCTCAGTCGGTCTGGCTGGAACTGCAGGAGTTTCTTCAGGGTTTTCTTTTCTCTGTCTCGGGATCATATCTTTGTTTTCCTGGAGAAAACAAGAGTAAATATCCGTGACAAAGGCTTTTTCATGTACATAAAGAATTCTCCCGAAAGCATAAGATTGCGCTCATTCAGCAGAATTGTATTCAAACTGATTTTCAAACACAATCAAACTCTGTGGACAAGCAGAATACATAGACAGCCCACATATTATTTAAAGGTAACTGAGAAGTCTACCTTATCATACTGTTGTCGTCTTAATTTTTCTCTGTCGTCTGCAGGCGTCCTCTTCATCTCCTGCAACACCACGTAACAGAGTCAGACAGAGAAGATTCCTAAAGACCACAAGTCACCGTCTGACTGCATGCAAACCTTTTCCGCTGATCTGGATGGGACCGGTGGTGTTTCACTTCCACCCGTCTTTTCTGGTTGGCTCATGTTGCTTTTGACCTGACAAGGACACACACACACAGGCACACACATACACACAAAGAAAGACAGTCAGTGTGCTGGAGCAGAAGGACGAGGAGGTTCCACAGGCAGAAGGTTCGAGGTAAGGATGTGGTGAAGGTACAGGTGTGTGTGTGTGTGTGTCATATGTGATGCAGTAAATAGACTCACTGGTTTTGGCTTCTCTTTCACTTGATGCTCGTTCTCCTTGAGGGTCTCTGGCTCATCAGTGTCTTTCTGATTAAAAGGTAATTGTTTTTTTTAACAGGGAGAAGAAAAATGTATTAATATAAATACAGTTATACAATACAGTAATCAAATAACACTTTCCTGTATGAAGCCCGAAGTTATTCTACAAAATACACACATTTGTGTTAGCGCTTTGTTCAAATTGTAAAAAATCTGCGGGAATATTATTATTCTCATTTCAAAGGAATGTAAATCGATGGTTGTATAAACCAGTGAGAAAAAAAACTTTCCAGCGCAACAGTCACAACAAGTTGTGAAATGGTTCGTAAACTTGTAACAGCATTTCAAAACCAACATCGTATTACAGAAGCAAAGCAGTCTCGAACCGACTGCCAAACTACCACCGCCACCATCACCCAACACATTTAACCTCATAGTTACTTTATTTGCAGAACGGAAAGGATTCAATTTGTACATGGCTCCGGCCATAGCATTCTGGAAAGGAGCACACATCCACACGAGATTTAGGTGGATATCGAAACATTTATCGAAGCTTTGAGAGACACAATCGAACATTGGTTAAAATAAATAAATAAATAAATAAACTAAATGAGCCACTCAGTGAGTTACTGAGCATGATGCTTTGGAGAGGTGGCCATCACTGTGGAAAGTATAAAAAGGTGCCTTTTGAATAAACAGACTTGGTTGAATTTCAACCTGAGTGAAATGGGAACAAGTAACCATGAAAGCACCTGTTTGTGACCGGATGATTTCTCGCCGCTTGCAGCTGGATCTTCGTCATCTGAGCTCATCTGCTTCTCGTGCTGCACAAATAAAAAAAAAAACTTAATTGAGGGAACATAAATGCAGCTTTTAAACTTATTTCACAAAAATTGCAGGGTTTTTTTTCCACTCGTGTCAACAAGTACAAAATCCAGCTTACTTTGTTGGCACCTCGAAAGGGATTCAGCTTCGTCATTGCTCCAGCCAGTTTACTCTGAGTGAGAACAAAACATTATCAAAACATTAATAAAGAAACACATCGTTAACATTTCTAAACTATGAAACCCTAAATGTAGAAACCTGCTTTTGACCAGTCTGGCCATCTTCGTTGTCTGATGTCTCCTCTTCGTCAGAGTTCGGGCTCTTTTCCTGCAGATGAAGTCAACTTTAGTTGTTAAATAATAGCAGGAAAAAAAAATTAGAACTTATCACGTTCATTTTATGGCAGCAGGGAATTTCACCATTAATTTATTCTAATCTGAATGGAATTACATATTTCACATCTCACCTTTTTGTCCGGATGAAATGTGCTCTTCATCATTGCACTGAATCCATTCTGAAATAAATCAAGATCATGAGATTGTCAATAAGCGTGAAAAATATGAAGACTAAAAGATTTTACACACAGAGTAGAGTCCCAATTTGTTGCAACCTGTTTAGTTTTGGGTTTGTCTGAAGTGGAGTCCTCCGAGTTGTCGCTCTTCTCCTGACAGGAGATAAACCACACTTGATGAGCAGATCAGCACCGGAAAAGCATCTCCACGCGTGTTATTATGAAGCGCCATGTGATGAGGTGGTGAAGTGATTCCGAGACGTTTCAAACCCGAAACAAATTCTCCAAACTTGATACTGATCACGTCGGCTTCATCTGGGTCAACAGATACAACCAAGAGGAAGGACATAACCTTAGTCGCTTACCTTTGACGACTTCTCGTGACCTTTCCTGTCTGCAGGCGGTTCTCCGTCCATAGACAAATCATCCTTCACAGAGAGAAACAGGAAATAAATAACAAGATTTTCCAGAAATCCACCATTTTCAGAGGAATTGAAAACACTCTTTACAAAAGTACAGATGGATCTGTAAAGAAATGTACTGTAGTTTTTTTTTCCCAGGTATGACATGCAACAAAAAGACACTTGTCCACTCACAACACAATTATTGTTAATAAAACTGTCAGTGTAGATTAACCAGCTAGAAACCGACTAGACTTTATATAAAACAATGAATGTCAATTAAAAAATTGCCGTCACATGCATTGAGCCATCTAACGAGCTCTGAATCGTCCTCAGAGTTTAAATGAGCAAATGTGAAGAATGCAAGAAGTTAAACATGCAGATATTTGTGTTCAATTGTAGGTGAGGAAAGTAAAATGTCATCAGAAAAATAAATACACAAGTTGAACAGCATTGGATTCAAAGGGGTTGCTAATAATAATAATAATAATAATAATTAAACCTGCAGCAGGTATAGAAAAACACACACTGAAAAGATATTTTAGCTCCTTGGTTATAAGCAGACTTTTATGTGTAGAGTTAGCTGCCAGCTCTGCGTCACAATTTGTTTGACCACACCTTAATATAAGACCGACACACCCAGGATTGTACAGATACAACTTGTATATGAACAGTGTGTATGTGCTGGATGGAAAAAAGTATTCCTATATTAATGTGTACATTGAATGATGTTACTCCAACATTGTTGTTCATGCCACTTTTGAAAGAGCAACAAAAATCTCTGTTCTTGAAGAGTTTGTATCCACGAGCATGTGCATTGGATTTCACAATACTAAAAGGTACTTCTCTAAACCTCTGTGAAGTGGTTTAATGTTGCAGCATCCACTGTGTGACGCCTGCTGCAGAGTCTGCCTGAGGTACTTTGTGTAGTTTTGTCACTTACCTGCGACTGAGACCTGGCAACTTTTTTTCTGAACACGCCACCGAAGATCCCCCCTTTCTCCTGAGGACATCACATGAAACCAGCTTTTAATCCTAATTTGTTGATATAGTATAATGGCCGTTCTAATGTCTGGCTGTTAAGGTAGGAAGTGTTGTACTTGAAGAACAAAAAAAAGAAGATAAAACTAACCTTCGAGGGATTCTCAGCAAGATTGTCACTGCTTCCAGAGAGCTCACTGGGAGCAGACAAATCCTCCTGAAGGTGAGAGAACAACGTCGGCCAGTTGGATTATCTCACACATCTTAATATGCGAGAAACAAACTGCACAAATACTTCCCCAAAGCTTACCTTAGACTGAGACCGTGCTCCAAAGTGCTTGGGAGGCTTTTTGAACATCCCACCAAACATTCCTCCAGACTCCTAAAGGCAAAGCAGTCACATGATAACCACAGATTAACGATGATCCGGCTTCATTATTACTCACACACTCTCGATTTTGTTTGCTTGCAGTGCATTCTTTAACAATAGCAATTGAACTGCAGTTATAAATGACAGGAAGATATTGTACAAAGCTCACCTTCGGGTTGCCGTTTCCAGAAAGGTTGTCGCTGCTGCCGGAGAGCCCAACGTCCGCAGACAAATCCTCCTGCGAGGAGAAAAAACCAGTCAGTGTTGATATGAACAGGGATAAATGGTTATGTAACCTCCAAAATACATACCTGAGACTGCGTCTTGTGTTTGTGGCCCTTTTTAAACATTCCGCTGAACATCCCTCCCGACTCCTGCAAGTGCCAAATGTCACATTAAAAACATACAGATTGAGAACATTTACACACGGCGGAGGATTAGCGATGACTGCAAGTTTTCATATTTTTTGCATATCATTTGTTTTTGTTAGAAGAAAATCATAGTTGAATACATTTAAAAGATAGCAAGTATGAACTACTGCTGCAGCTGGAAGTGAACGGGATGAAGCTGGATAAAAGACAGAAGAATGGATGGAAGACTTCCGTGGCTCATCCAAAGCCCACCTTAGTGCTGCTGTTCACAGAAAGGTTGTCGTTGCTGCCGTTGAGCTCACCGTCTGCAGACAATTCATCCTCCTGGAGGCCAGAAACCAGAAAAAAAAGACATCAATAAACATATAAACATAGTTAAATGAGAAATAGCAACAGGCTAAACAAATACCTGAGACTGTGTCCTTACTCCTAAGCGCTTGGGTGGCTTTTTGAAGAACCCACTAAACACCCCACCTGATTCCTGGAAGTCCCCCCCAAAAAAACAAAAAACCCTATTATTCAAGGATAGCTTTCCATTTCAGAGGATTACAGTGAAGAATCAGATTATAATGTATCAGGATTAGAAGTAGAAATTTTACAAAGCCCACCTTCGTGTTGCTGTTCACAGAAAGGTTGTCGGCACTGCCTGAAAGCTCACTGGCAGCAGATAAATCCTCCTGAGAATTTAAAAAAAAAAAAAGGTAAGAAAATAAAATCAATTCAAAAGTAACAAGTAAAGAGTAATTAATAAATACCTGAGACTTGGCTGCAGAAGGCTTCGGGGACTTTTTATACATCCCACTGAACATGCCTCCAGATTCCTGGAAATCAACAAAGTCCCTTTAAAAGAACCGCCTATCCATATTAGAAAAAGTGTTTTTTCATTTTTATATAGCTTTCAAAACTATTTGTTTTTTAGAAACTCCTGGTGCAGGTGCCATGTGGACAGACGAGGATTTTGTGTTTGCAACAATTGGCTGCACTTCATCCAAACTGCTGATGCATGCACGTTCTCTTACACACACACACAAATGCCAATTCAGTGAGTCACGGTTTACCCGGCTACTGTAGCTCACATCACCATCAAACTGTCATTCACTGGCTACAGAGGTGCTCAATGTTATTGTAACAGTTCTCTCACAGTTTCCTCTGTGTAATACAGACTGAGGGTATCAGACTGAATATCACAGATTTATGTAGTGTAGTTTACAGAACATGATTTCCTATCTAAGACATTCAAATATTAGTATTCTGTAGTTCTGTTAAATGTGTTCATGTGCTATATTGAATTCACCAAGCGTTGGATTGTTCACCCACTAATAGGGAACGTGAGCTGGGTTTAGACCGTCGTGAGACAGGTTAGTTTTACCCTACTGATGATGTGTTGTTGCAATAGTAAATTTATAATCAGAAAAAAAATTAAGAGATGTTTTTAGGAGTAAATGCCAACATCTGCCGTCATTGGAAATAAATGCTACCTGCATCTCCAAAATATATTGACTACACACTGCTTTTTTCTTTAATTTTAAGAAAGACTTCAAATAGAAAATACTGAATTACAATATTACCACCACTTATTTCGCCCCATCATTCACTTCAGCACTTTAAGCTGTAATTTCGGTGTATTTTTTAATCATATTAAAAAACAAAAAATACCAAGAAGAGCGTTAAAACTCAGTTTTGTAAAACTGAAAACCAGAGATGAGGAAATAAAATATCTGGACTTTGTTACTGTACTGGTATCTGCCCTTTTCTTGAGAATATTAGCTGAGGTTATTTGTTTTTGATATTTTAATTGGAATTCATAGTGTTTTATACAAAGTGCTTGGGATTTTTTTTTCTCAATGAAAAAAATAAGGCAGAGTATGAATAAAGTTAAAAAAATTACTTTTACTTTTGTCTATATACTTGAATAGTACATGTTGGGAACTTCTCAAAACACCTGTGATGACACTCACCTTAGTGTTGTTTTCTGACAGATTGTCATTACTCCCAGAGAAATCCAACAGATCCTGAAAAGCACAATATTAGCCATCAGTCTCCTAGCCGCCTGCCAAACAAAACTGCATTTTTTACATTTTAGGCCGTCAGTTATTTGTTGTATCTCCCAGATAACCTTTCACACGCAGTGTCGCGCATTTATGCTTTCACCTGTGAAGGCCTGCGGGTATGTCCCACTCTGGGAGAGCGTTTAAGTTTTACAGTCGATTTATCCTGTAGGGGGGGAGAACAAAAAGTCTATTTCAAAGCTTAAACACTGTCATTTTGGATTTTCCTCCACAGGGTATCAAAGAGCTCACAAACCTTTGATGACTTGCTGTTCAGGCTGTCACTACTGGCAGACAGTTCAGGATTTTGTATTGATAAGGTGGCCTGCTGCAACAGGAATAATGTTAGTTTACAGGTTTGTCAAGTTAATGCAAAAAGTTAATGTTAACGTCTAATAAATATGTAGTCTTTTCACAGTTTAAAATTATAATGAAACTGTTTCAATGTTTCTCCACCTACTTGTACTGTATATCAGTAAATAGTAATACATTGAACATGAACAGAGCCATTGCTCAAGCAGGATGTGCAACAAGCAAATATTAACCAACCACACAAGGAGGACATTCTCACACTTTAGAGGTGATATATGCATATTGTATCTATCAAATTAAACCGATTGTATGACAAAACAAATCGCAAACAATCTCCAAACCTGTGGCTGATCCTCTTTGGAAGCTTTGGTCTTTTTAAACATCCCTTTAAACACTCCTTTGTCCTGAAATACAAAAAACAACAGTCACAATGTCTCCCGCATTGGCATTTTTCAAACAGGAACATAACCCTGAGGAACTCCACCTCCTGCTCACCTTGGTGTTGCTCTCAGTCAGACTGTCACTGCTCTTTGACAGCTCTTTGCCGGATGACAAATCATCCTAAAATGTCAACATAAAGTTTTTGAGTGAGTACATGCAGACTCCATTATTGCAGATTCACATCCTCAACAGGTTTACCTCCCAGCTTTAAAGATGATTCAGACAATAATTGATGGAGTGTTTAAAAACTTTATCGACGTTGGTTACAGAAACATGACTTTCATGCCATCAAGTCGGTCAGGAATGGGACAGAGAGCAACAATCTGTAAATCTGCAAAATATCATTCGAAAAAAAAGCCAATTTTCAGAAAAAAATAAATAAAATATTCCTGAAAAAAACATTTCACTTTTCAAACATTGTCCAGATTTTAATGCATCAAGACCTGAATTTACAGAAAACCGCTAAAACTTTCCATCAGTTCAATGAAAACTGCTTTAACTGATTTAAATCGTATATAACGGCTCATTTCTGCCCTCAAAGTAAAGTCGCCACAAGACAAATTACAACCTCACCTCAGCCTGGACTGATGGTTCTGAGGACTTCATCGATTTCTTGAACATCCCACCGAATAGCGCAGCTTTGTGCTGGAACAGGAGAAATGTCATTTTAACCAACCGCAAAAAAACCCGACAACAATTACTAATGATTGAAATTATGAACAAGTGACAGTCCAGCTTCAGGTAAAAGAAGTGATGGAAGTACATTCAAATTCACTGTTTTCATGTCTAAACGTCACAAAACAAGAAAACACAGCAACAGTGTCGACCAGTGTGAAATGAAAACTGATCAAACTGAGACATCTAGAAAGCAGAATATATTTTATATGATGGGATTTGTAATTTTTTGTTTGAATGGCATCACTATCAACTCGGCACAAAATGTAGAGACATTTGTGCGTGGTAAATTATTTCCTTGTGGCAACAATACAGTGCTTCTCTGCAATAAATCTTAAACCATCAGAAAGACTGATTATGACTTTTAAACAGAGCCACGTTTGTAAGGAACAATGCATTTGTGGGATGAGCAGTGCCCTGTGCCTGCGGAAGAATTAAAAATCTTGACAGCTTCAGCTACAGAATTACAGGCCAGAACAGAATTTTAGAGCAGTTTTGTGCTGAACCCAAAGCACGAAGACTTTTTATTAAAAGTTAAAGTATCCCATATTTATTTTGCATTACATAATTCCTGCCCCTCTGAAAAAGAATAATAAAGGTACTTCACATCGTGGTCCTTTAATGAGTCACCTCAATGTCATCTGAGAAGCAGGCCATGACCCATTAGTGAAAAGCCCCATAGCGTCAGCACAGACAAAACCACTGACTTCTTTTCATCATTCTAAGATCGCAATTTGAGTAGTTTCTTAATTTTTCAAAATCATTAAGATGAAAGTTAAAACACAGTTTGTAAACTCAGTTGGAGAAGGTGAGGGGGGGGGGGGGGGGTCGGCTGGTGCCCCAGGAGGCTGTTTATGCCCCGGAGCACCCTAAGCAGGGTGATACGGCCATGTTGACGAGTTAGCTCTCCAAGTAATCCTAAACAGACAGAAATCTACTTGATCCACACACTGAAGAGAGTGAATCATGCATGTAGTTATGACGGCAAGGTCACACAGAGGGTGTGTATCCCCTATAAAATGTACACTGAAAGTTTATTCTCAACTTGAGAGGAAAACAAAACAGGGTGAGACACTCACGGAAACATTTCCCTCCTCACACTCCAGATCCAAATCATCGTATCGGTCCTGTCAAAACATCCACTTGCATTATTTGACACATTAAAACACATTGACGGATAAAACCGACGTTTTAATCGGCTGCAGTCATCAGGTTGAACTTGAGTCGGTGTCTTACCATTAATCCAGCGGCTCGGAACTCCTCTAAAGTGAAGTTATTCCGCAGAACAACCGGTAAATGTGAGCATAAAACGGTTAAATCCTCGGAATAAGGAGCGCGTCCTCTGTGTTGATACTCGGTGTTGTTTTCCCTCACAGACCGCTTCAAGATCCTCCCCGTTTAGAAAAAAATAGAAAGAGGGGGAACCGGCTGAGAACGACCTCCCACACACCTGTGCTGTTTTTTTTTGCTTTTTTTAGAAGAGAGGAGGCTGGAACTGGTGGATCCAGTTCTGTGTGTCTCACCTGGGTGTTGCAGCGCAGGTGAGGGCGCGTCCGTCTCACCTGGGAGCCGCCGCGCACCCGCTGCTGCCTTCAGGGTCTGCACGGAAATTCCTGATTCAAAAGTGGCAGGCGAAGACCGGACGTAAATATTTCAGCATTTATTTTTCGGACAACTTTAAAAATGTTACTCCATACATTGGAATATAGATATTTTCTGATCATCTGCGGAGTTTGAAAGAAGTAACAAACCTCTCTAAAAGAAAATATAAGGATTAGAAAATCAGTTGTGTCAAACATAAGGCCTGTGGGCCAAAAACGGGCAGCAAGAGGCTTTAAACCACTAAGAGAATGATAAAAATGTAAAAAAGAAGAGAACATTATTATAAGTAGCTGACACAACATCCAAGACTGATATAGCAGTGATGCTGCCATGACAGACAACCAAATATTATTAGCCTCAAAGCTATGCTGTCAAGGTGAATTTGTAAAAACGTGTTTAAAAAGGTTTTTTGTGACATTTCACTATATTTTACACCAGAAGGTATCATTACGTTTCCTTTATTGAGATTGTAGTCCTTTTCCATTGCAATTGTTTGGTTTAATTAAAATATAAACATTTTCATCACATTCTCTGCACCACAACAAAATAAACACTTTAAATTTAAAGTTTAATATGGAACTATTTTACAGGTTCTGGCCCCTCAAGATGAAATTAGGGCTGTGGTCCCCGAGATAAAATATGTTTGACACCTCTTCTATTTGAGCATCGAAACAGATGATGGCAACAGTTAGTCATACTGAAAATGCAGAAGTCCATAGATTTAAGAGATTAAATTACATCAATAACAATTGCAAGGCAGGAGTTATAGTTTTGAAAATAGAAGTCCTTACAAAATATAATTGAAGTTGGAATTCATATCGTTTGATATTTATCCCTCAAAGTTTTCCCTGTGATGTACATGCCAGCTAGCTGCTTGAATTATGATCTG
Organism: Blennius ocellaris; assembly: GCF_963422515.1. Classification (NCBI taxonomy): domain Eukaryota; kingdom Metazoa; phylum Chordata; class Actinopteri; order Blenniiformes; family Blenniidae; genus Blennius; species Blennius ocellaris. Next base: position 10,644,349 of record NC_137659.1, read on the forward strand.
TTAAATTTCAAACGATTAAGACCGAAACGCAGTCTTTTGTCCTCAATTTTTTTTTTAATATACAAACATAAGTACAACCAAAGTACCAATACCTCTTGGGATATGCTTTCATGTTACAGCCTTACAGGTTTATGCATTGCTCATTGTTTATAATTCAATATTTTCCTTTTCAGTCTTGTATATAATCAATTTCTGCCATAAAAGGGGTTTCAAACATATCACCAGTGGGTCAAAACTTACCCGTAAGAGACTACAACAAAACAGGACTTAGCGAGTGGTCAAAACCACTAGCTAAGCTAATGTGGTGGTTAGTACTGATCAAAAATACTCAAACGACGACAAAGTGATGCTGTAAAGTTTTTATTGAATAATGATTAAAAAAAAAAAAGATTATAGCAACTGATCCAATTTTTTCCCCTTCATTGTGTCTAAACAGGTAAATTCACTCAAATCACACAACTTAAAAAGATAACATATTGGGCTTCTTTTTAGATTTTATACTTTGATAAGTATCTAATGATTATGAAAGTAAACGGGAAGCAGAATATAACGCTGTGAATATCCTCGCAGCATTGAGACATCAGTTGCCATTGTCAGAAGCAATAAGAAAGAAAATAGTCCCAATATTCTTTGGCGTGCTCAACATTTAAGCATTTCTACATCTATTACATGGTTAAGTGCAGCATTTAAGTGATATTCCCCTCACTACAGGGTATAAGTGCAGCATTGAAGTGTCATCACCTTTAATACAAGGTTAGTGCAACATTTAAGCATTGGTAATAAATCTGGACTTTCGTGTGTGGTGCAGAGAGGGTCACTCTTTCCAGAAGAGAATGTAGACCAGGCCGTTTCCGTCGCCGCACACCAGCTCAGTGGGCTTTGCTGGATTCACCTCCAAGACCAGAACAGGGCTTTCGCACACAAACATGCCCACCTTCAGGAAGAATTCACACACAGATCACAATTATTTTTAAAGTATTGTTTTTATCTGAAACTTGAGTAGAGAACTACTTTAATTTAATTTGATCTTGAACTATTGACCAACAGATAATCAAACTTCATTCTCATTTACAAACATTTCATTCACAGAGCGTTGTACATTACATTTGGACAATAACACATTTTGTCCTATAGCACTATTATGTACCTGTTTTTTGGTGTTGCGGTCCCACAGCTTCACTGTGCGGTCGAGGGAAGCGGAGATGATGGTAGTGTCAGTCAGTCTCAGCTGAGTGATCTTGTCATTATGAGCCTGTGAAATAAAAGAAACATCACTGTTAATACTAAAATAATTTATAACCATTTTCTCTGTTTGCTGGGCGATCAGACTTCATGTAAATAATCTGTGCAATAAAAAGCACTGGGCTGTGACTAATTCCCCACAGAACTTCTGAAAAACTGTCCGAAATATTTAGAATATTTGCAGGACCTCTCTTTGAAGAACTTATTTTTTGCCAAACTATCTTCAACCCTTCTCAGTTTAGTCTCCATGAATTAGAAACTGGTCCAGCCATCAGTATCAGTGACTTCTTGGGGCAAATCTCAACAGTAGTATTATGCAATATGTAAACTCCAGGTGAATTTCCATCCAAATTTCAGAGTTTAAGTATTTGAGTTTTCATCATCCAAACTAATAATCAAAAATAGATTTTGTGATTAGTCATTTCTTTTGTGCCTTTTATAATTTTTGGTTGAGTTGATGATAAAGTTGGAGTCCTATAAAGTCTAAAAGGTACGGGGAGCACATGCTGTGATGTTCACTTTAATAACAATTTATAAAAATGTACCTTAATCCTTTTACGGAAAAGTTCTTAAATTAACTGAAATATCACATCCCTGAATGTTACAATTAAAACATGCACTACCTTCATTTGTACAATACTTTTCTCAGACATGGTTTTTCAAAATTTTAAATGTTTTTGCACAGTTAAGTTAATTGATCCAACTAAGTGACTAAAAGGAAGCAAAGCTTCAACAGAGCAGTACCTGTCTCAATGATTAGTACACCAATTCATTCACGCACATTATTACTGTCAGTGTAGAAGCTACCAGATAGATTGTCCAATAAAAGCTTAAGATACACTGAACACTATAAAAAAAATAAAAAAAACAGGATTCAGGATTTGATCTTTCTTTTCTTACAGGTTTTCTCTTGCTCCACGACAAAAGCTGAGGAGGTTGATTAAACCACATGTTGCCCTTCATGTCTCCACACACCACAAGTTCTGACAAAAAAAGAGGAAATAGATTAGGCATCATATGTTTAAGACCCCCCCCCCCAAAAAAAAAAAAAAAAAAAACCTACAGGATATTGACTGTCAAATGTCAAATGATTTTTTGATAAATCCATAAAAGTACTAAGGCTTTTTTTCAGTTTTATGTGGAAGTGAATGATTTTTATGTTTCTGAGAACAAATGCTTAATCAATTAAATCCACACACTAAATGATAAATACCTCTGTCCTTTGTTATAGCAGTTATGAGGGCTTCCCTCTTCTTTAGCTCCTCATCTTCCTTCTCATCTCCGTCCTCCTCTTCACTTCTCTCCTCCTGTGTCTGCTGTTCTTTCTCTTTCTCCTCCTGTGTCTGCTGTTCTTTCTCTTTCTCCTCCTTGCTCTGCTGTTCTTTCTCTTTCTCCTCCTGGCTCTGCTGTTCTTTCTCTTTCTCCTCCTGGCTCTGCTGTTCTTTCTCTTCCTCCTCCTGGCTCTGCTGTTCTTTCTCTTCCTCCTCCTGGCTCTGCTGCTCCTCTTCTTCCTCCTCCTGGCTCTGCTGCTGCTTTTTATTCTTCTGTCCCTTCATTACCTGCTTCTCCATCTCCTCTTCATCCTCCTCCTCCTCCTCTTCCTCATCCTCCCAGTCCTCATCCTCTTCCTCAGCTTCCTCCATCTCATCTTCCTGTTCTTCCTCAGCTTCCTCCATCTCCTCTTCCTCATCCTCGAAGTCCTCCTCCTCTTCCTGACTCGCCACTTTCTTTTCATTCTTCTCCTTTCTCTGTAGTTGTGAGTGCTTCTCTTCCTCATCCTCCATGTGTTCTTCATCCTCCATGTCCTCGTCCTCCTGATCTCCCTCCATTTTCTTTGCCTTCTTTTCCTCCTCTTTCTCATCTGACTTCACTTCCTCTTCCTCCTTGTCACCCTCCTCCTCCTCTTCCTCATCCTCATCCTCCTCCTCCTCCTCATCATCATCCCTGTCCATTTCCTCCAAGGAAACTGAGGCGAACATTAAGGAGTCCTTTGATTCGGGGCCCAAGATGTACTGCAAGAGAAGACAAAGTTTTGCTTCAGTAAAAACAGCTTAGTTTGGACTTGGTGATTCAGAAAACGATTGTCAACAGCAAAAGGAGCACAAAGCAGAATAATTTACATACGTGAAACTTCAGCTCTATGAAAATGTGCCTCTGATTCCAAATGTAATTTCAGACATTTTATTCACGCATGTGATCAAATCTTGATCCTCATAGGAAACCTTGTAATATAGGAATCCTTTCTTCAACACAGTGGCGATTATTAAACTATTTCTTTATGTTGACCAGTGACATAAAGCAGTGAAAGTCGAAGTTAAACTCACCATGAAGCCAATGTGAACTTTTCCTTCACGTTCGCCGACCAACCACACACTATTGTTGTCATTGCGGATTATACCGTGGATAAAAGTGTACCGCCAGCTTAAAACAAGAAAAATACAGAGGTGTTTTAAGGGTTTCCTAAAATATACAAAATCTGAATGTACAAGAAACAAAACACAGTAACTACTTAGAACTTAGTCAAAATGGGTACCAATATGACAAATGCACAAAGAGGATTTATTAACTGTAGCGAATTGTTATGATTTGGCTGCTGAAATTCATTTAGTAATTTGCACATTTCAGGTGTTTGTTCGTTTGTGTGTGAAGTACAGTGAAAGGGAGGTGGTTTTACTATAATGATGTTCTTTTATGAAGTGGTTTCCCATTTTCACTTTCAATACTCAAGTTCTCTGGGATTTCCATTTTCTTTTAAAAAGAATAAGCAATTTGACTCCCCAATAACTTTTTTGAAACAAAACGAACATGTTTTTATATAAAGGAAAAGAATCAGTGTCAAAACCTAAAAAGTCGTGATTAAATCACAATATCGATGAGTAAGAAATCCCTACAATAGGCTTTTTATGACTTCAAAGCTGTTGCTTTGTTTTTGTTTTTGTTTTTTTTAATAATCAACTGACCATGCGATCTCACGGTGCCATTTGTTACGCCCACGACATGACACATCAAGTATCCTCCCAGTGACGGTCACCCCCAACAGTACTTTGCTGTACGAGAAGAGGCGCACCACTTGGTCCGTCACTTTATAGGGACTCCCCTTCACCAGGCTGCAAGAAAACACAGAACAAAGAAACCCTTATACAACTATATATATATAACAGAGATGCAAGACCTAATTCTGCACTTTTTCTGCAAGCAGCACTATTTTGGTTCAGCACAGCTCAAAGTTATATTTTCAGCTTTTATGTCGACAATTAGATTGACGATAAATCTTTAGACTTTATGATTTTATGTGCGACAGGCTGATGCATCTCGTTTGTAATTGAATGCTTTTGTTGCAGAAGTCCAGAGTTTCAATGTAATGACTATGGAGGATACTAGCAGCCGAAATTAGCTTTCTCCGCAGCTTTCTTCATGATAGAGCGAGAAGCTCAACCATTCAGAAGACTCAAAGTTGAGCCGACTCAAAAGCGACTCCTCTACATTGAGAGCAGCCAGTTGAGGTGGCATCCGAATAGGATGCTCCCTGGTTGCCTCCCTTTCGAGGTTTACCAGGCACGTCCAACTGTGAGGAAGCTCCGAGGTCGGCTCAGGATTCGCTGGAGAGATTATATCTGTGGCTTGGCCTGGCAGCGGCTCGGGGTACCCTCCAGTAGAGCTGGAGGAAGTTGCATGAGACACGGATGCCTGGGCTTCTCTGCTCTCTATGCTGCTACCGTGACCCCAAATGGACTAAGCGGGAAACATGGATGGATTGATACACGGATGGATGGAAACTGCAAACAGTACTTGGTAGAAACTGATGCACATTTTTCTTTAGCCTTCTGTGATACAGTGATTGCACACTGAACTATCTGGGCTCATGTCGCCATCGGAACAAAAATGAGGGATCCTATAAGTGAAGTTAACATTTTTAGGCAAAAACATGTTTTAGCGTGAGATTGAGGGTTCGCTGGATGACGAAGGACAAGGATGTCATAACTCTGATGTTTACCTGGCCTTGTTGTGTTCTTCATTCCACATCATCCTCCAAACATCAACCACCGGTGACGCCACGTAGCTAATCGCAAACTGATCTTCGGACATGAAGGTGGCCGCTGTGATGGCAGTGTTGGACACCTGACGCAAACATTCATTTGGTTAACTTCAACATAATAACATACGCATGTGCTTCAATAAGCTTTCTTGTGGGATTATTCACCTGTCTGTGGGCAACAATGTTGTTCTGATGCCACACCTCCACCAAGCCGGACTCATAACCAGCAAGAAACATTTCACCGTTTTCAGAGTAGCTCAAAACTGAAACACTTTTCTTGTGATCTGCAGGATAGTCTGTGCAGAAAGGGGATAATATGGTTTTATAACTAGTGTGTAAATAGTCCGACATGACATAAGAGAGCTGAAGAGGGAACTGTGCTGCAATTGTTAAGTGGCCATCTGTAAAGAAAACTTTTTTTTTTTTTTTTTTTTTCAGATTTTAACGGGAAAACTAAAGTCAGTTCTGTAACCAAGTTTGTATTTAATTATCTTGAGAATAATTCTAGGGTGTGTCCATTAAGTATCCTTCTATTTTCAAGTCTATTTACCCAATGTAATGTCCTCCTCACTAGTCGGCACGAAAAAAATGAAAGAACTGACTCTAAGTTGTTCTGAACTGTGCAGCCTGCCCAGAACGAGAAGGAGAGCAGCAACACGGCAGAACAAGTGTACTTTATTGATCCCCCATGTGCAAATCATTTCTCTGTATTTAACCAATCCTATTCACACATATCCATAACTGCACGTGTTAGGAGTTTCTTTCATTTCAGTGTTAATTATCACATAGTTTACCACATAGTTTTAAAACGATTTCTCCATTTTTGTCTTGAATTTACTCTTCTGGTTTTCATCCTTGTTTTGCCTTATTATGTCAATCATCCTGTTAGCCACTATAAATTATACCAACCTGCATGAGAAGTGTCGCATGAATAAAGTTTGAATGATTAATGGAGCTGTACCTCTACCCCAGGCCCAGATGCGAACTGAGCGATCTTCAGACACTGTGATGATTTCGTTCAATTCCTCCTTAAGAGCGAGTCCTTGAATAGCACCACTGTGCCCGTAGAGGGTGGCAATGCGCTCCACCTGGTCATTAAAACAGACAATAATACTGCAAATGAGAAGATAAAGCTGAAACAAACATGAGTTGAATCAGTTTTCTTATAGACGAACACTTTTGCTTTGACTCTGAGCAGCAACTGTAACAAAATCAAAGAACAAGTGTGTATAAACCTTAAAGTGAGCCCTCACCAAGAATGAGAGGAGCAGCTTTCATGAAAAGCATGTAGTAGTGAAGACTTTATTTCAAACAAACTGACCTGTAAGGGCTTCCAGACCTTCACGTTGCCATCATTAGATGCAGTGAAAACAGTCAGGTCTCCTGGCTTGGTTTCTTTTTTCTCATCTTTAATTCAAAGCATGAACAAAAAAGTTACAACAACAAGAGAAATTGCACGTCTGCACTATTTTCCCTTGAAGTCCAGTACCTGTGTTTGACAGGAGGCAGCACTGGTTTATGCGCTTCTTGTGAGCAGAGATGTGGCTGATCTCTGCCGTTGTTTCCAACTCCCACACATGTACCCCCCCCTCTGCGCACCCTGCAATCACATGTTCTCCCTGCGCACAGTGAAGTCAGTTAGTTCTATTAAAAAGAAATGACAGCTCTTCCTTGAGATACAGTTGTGTAGCTTACTCACCAGACAGCAGACTGAAGTCAAGGGACACTTCCAGGAGATTTCTCTGATGCACTGACTTGCCTCAAGGTCCCAGAAACAAAGTCTCCCATCATTTGAGCAGCTTACCTGAAACACAAACAAGTCTATGAAGACACAATCAACTCAAGAATGTACAGCGCTGTTCATCACATTTTAAATGTGTTCCTCTTTGACCCGTGACCGACAACCCATCAGGAATCACTATAGCGACAGTGACCGTGTGACAACTCCAGATAACAGCCAATCCGGGGTCTACATTGACATACTTGACTCAAGCGATTCTGAGGACTCACCACACTATCGCGAGTCCAAACGCAGCCGTTGATCCAGTCCCGGTGAGCATGAGGCAGAGACTTTGAAAGGCGGCCAGGTAGGGGCCTTACATCCCACAACATCAGAGACTGAAACAAGCAGATATTCTTCACCTGAGCACTTTAACATTACCCCTGTTTACATGTGGACATTTCAAAGCGAAATATGAAAGCTTTTACTCAACTACCTTAACCCATCAAGTTTAGATAACGTACATCATTACGATTCTTGAAAAGAAAACATAATCATGAAATAAGTTTACTCATCTAATAATGTCAGCTATTTGTCGTCAAAAAAAGTAATGACTCTGTGCTACCCCTTTATTAAACAAGGAGTAAGTTATTGTTTGTTTTAATTGCCCTTGGTTTACTGGGATCGGCTACAGTGCAGTGAAATCATATTTAATTTCTTACATTCGATTTAACTGAATGTTAATACAGTGGAATCTCTTAATGTTTTAGAAAACCAAATAAACAATCAACTGAATATTTTAGTTACCAGGTCTTTTCCACCAGACAGCAGCTGTTTGCCATCAGGACTGAAGGCCAGGCAGGTGACTGCCAAAGTGTGGCCCTGTAGCAGCGCGCAAGGTTCCGTATTTGGATCTTTATCAAGAGTCTTTAAAGGCCACAGAGCAACAGTGCTGTCCTCTGATTGGAAAAGAAACATAGCGTTACTGCCACCTACGGAAAAATATTTACAGTTGTCTTGAGCATCATCATTACGAGCAGTCATGTTACCGGATGCTGTCGCCAGGTAACTTGAGCTTTGTGCCATTGCCAGGACGACACCGAACTGCATAGAAAACATGCCCACATAGTCTAGGCTTCCATCCTCCTTCTTCTTGTACACCCTCATTCGTTTGTCACTCCCTGAAAACACCAGTACTTCCGTATTTTTCTTCTTTCTCTTCACAACGACCCACAGCATGCAGAGGATGGACAGCTTGACGAAGTCAATGGACTGAATCTTCTCGCCTGCAAACGAATCATTGTTATGGTTGGCACTGTATGGCTTATCAACACCAAAACTATGCTAATTTCAACCGATTGACAATAAGTCATGTTAAAATTAGGTTTAAAATGCCTTCTCCATACATTTACATTTGGAACCGATAACTCTGTTGTTTTTTTTCCAAATATATGCAACTTCGTAATATAATGCTCCTTTGTACTTTTTTTAATAACTATACAGGATTTGATAGAATTAATTTATGAGAGAAGCTTGAAGAGCACTTTGTGTTTTTTGGCTTCTGGTGTAAATTTCTGATACTTGTCATCTTGTTCAAAAAAAAAAAATCACATCACAAAAGCATACCTGAAGTAAGACTAAAGATTTTGATGCTGTCAAGGTGGTACCCAACCGCAACATCGTCTCCATGTGCAGCCACACACAGTGCAGCAGGCCCAGATGTGGCGGATTTCATTTTCTTCTGAGGAGGCTCCTGCAGACTCTAACAGAAAAAAAAAGACTTTGAGCAGCTTGAAGAAAAGAAAATGCTCCTACAATGTTCCACATTGTTACTTTATATTACTTGCTTGTTATTTTCAATGTGAAGACAAAGGTGATGTTGACTGTAAATTAATATTGTACACAAAGTTGACAACATCAAATATGGTGATGCATATGAGGGGAATGTGAGATACTTCTTGTGCAAGATAAGTAAGAGGTTATTACTTCAACGTTTTTCAACGTGGCGACTGAACGTCCAAGTCCACCTGACCAGAGTCGGATCTGTTTACAAAACAAAAAAAACAATGCATTAGAAATAGGAAAGCAAGGGTTTGTATGTCCCCCTGTATATCTTTGTTTTTCTTGCCCAGTGGTGGTAATGTCAATGCATGAGACTGCCTGTCTCTCTGTCTTGTGATGGGTTTGTGACCTGATGAGGATGGATGGATGGATGGATGGCTGAGGCATCAGTGGACCAATAATGTTGTACTCATTCATGCTTTGAAATATGCAAGTATGAATTTGTTTGCTACTCTCGGCTCACACTGGGGCCTAAACTAGTCAAACAAAGCTGTGCATCTGTCTGAATTTGTGTCGGTCTGTAATTACATTTATTCATGTTTACTAAAATGTGCATGTGTCTATTTGTAATTTGGTGTGCAAGTACTGAAATCGTTCAAACTGTGAAAGTCCCCATCTCAAACTCTACATCAGACTGGCCATTTATTTAGCTGGATATTGACAGGTTAATTTTGATATCTTGGTTTTCTTTGCCCTACGTCAAGGCTGAGGTTCTCACTTCTGTCAAACCAGATTGTGTAATGCTATTTAAAGCATTGAAAGCTTAATAAAGAGTATAGGTCAACCCAAAATACAAGAGTGTCAAGGTAGAGCTTACAAGTCTACACCGAGAGCAAAGAAAATCCTAATTTGAACGAAATCTCTGACAAAGCAGGAGAAGGGCAAAATTCACTTGTATAAATTCATAGGCCTGTTTGGGGTGGAGGAGAAGACAGAGAGATTTACAAGTCCATGTCGACTCGCACGCATCAACCATATTACACACGGACAAAATCTAAATCCACACAAATATTCCTTTCCACATCTGCGTGGGCACCTACAATTTTGATATACAAACAGTAAGTAGCAACATGCAAACACAAATCAAGAGAACACATCTGTCCAAAAGCCATTATGTTAACATAGTTTCACAATTATTCTCCCTTCAGTCATCACTGTTATTCTGTATATAAAGTAAAGCTTCACCGTGCGATCAGAGCTGGCTGTCAGAAGCATGCGTCCTTCCTCGAGGAAAGTGAGGACCTCTGTACCCCAGCTGTGAGCCTGGAAACATCCCACACAGGTGGAGGTGGGCAACGACCACACCCTCACTTCTCCACCGATCGAGCCAGAGCAGAGCATAGAGGAAGACGAGAAGCTGAGACTGCGCACGGATCGCTGGTGACCACAAAGCAACTGAGGATATAAAAAAAAAAGACAGAGGAACAGTTTGGCCTGATGCTGCTGCAGTCTGGAGAAGAGCCATGTGATACAAAGTGCATTAAGTTCACCAATTATAAACTTCACATGTATTATTATTACTACAGTTGTCCTTTTCTGTCCAGCCAACACCAACTCAAGATAGTCGTAGTTTTCTCTAAATCTGGAAAGTAAAGCTTCCACGCACTTCTAAATCTGACTGAGACAAGCGTCTCACGAAGACAACTCACCGAATGTTTTTTATTCTGGAGCCAGTTCCACAAGATCACGTTTCCGTTCCAGCAGCCAGCAGCCAGAAAGTGATCTTCAGGGTCAAAGGTCACACAGTTTAGGGGGCTGACGCTTTCCAGAGAGGCCACTTCGTGATTTTTAGCAGAGGACCACACCTGAAGAGCACAGACATGTTAATATACTTAAGTGTTTGTGTTGTGGTTCATTGTGAAACTACTAGTATTATTATGTATGGTCTTGACTCACTACAACAAAGTAGATCATGTTGTTGTGAAGATTTATAGACAATCAACAGTTGACACTTAACTCTGGTTAACTGCGGTTTTTTTTTCATGATGCACACAAAAAACCCCAATGAAAGACAGAAAACAATATTGCTATAATTGTTGAAGTGAATTGTTATATGATTTGTTTTAGACTCACTTTTAGCATGAAGTCAAGGGAAACCGTCACAAAGTGCTTCTTGTCTGCACTGACGTTACTCGCTGTTATTGCATTACTGTGGCCATCAATGAGAGCAGTCCTGCAGTGAGAAGAATCAGATATCAGGTCAGCTGTAAAACCACAATTTGCCATCAGTTTGAGATTTTTGGCATGTGAAGCATTTTAAAAATTCTGCTTTGAACCCTCATCTCACCTGCATCCGTTCTCCACATCCCAGACTTCGATGCGCCCATCGAAGGAGGTGGTGGCAAGACGTCCGTCCTTTAGAAATGTACAGCTGGAGATGCCATCGCAGTTGCTGACCAGCGACTTCGCTTCCTGCTCACGAATGAGATATATATATATTTATACACACACACACACACACACACACACACACACACACACACACACACACACACACACACACACACACACACACACACACACACACACACACACACACACACACACACACACACACACACACACACACACACACACACACACACACACACACACACACACACACAATTAGGCAAAAAAGACAGACATGCTCCATGTTCATGTACAATAAAACTATATCTGTGTGTGTGTATTAATAAAAAAACATTTTTATGGCTTACCTGTCCAGTCTGTGCCTTGAGGAAGTGCAACATTCCTTCAGCACTACCAACCACCATCAGCTGTTTATTTGGACTCAAAGTCAGGCAGGTTGGTTCAGAGTGGAGTGTCGACAGCACCATGCTGGGGTAAAACACACAAAACAAATATAAGTATATATAAGAAGGCGCTGACCTTCCATCCATCCATCCATTCATCCATCCATCCATCCATTTTCTGCCGCTTATCCGGGGCCGGGTCGCGGAAGCAGCAGTCTGAGCAGAGTTTCCCAGACTTCCCTCACTCCAGACACTTCCTCCAGCTCTTCCGGTGGCACCCCAAGGCCTCCCCAGGCCAGCCGAGAGACATAGTCCCTCCAGCGTGTCCTGGGTCTGCCCCGAGGCCTCCTACCGGAGGGACATGCCCGGAACACCTCCCTAGGGAGGCGTCCGGGGGGCATCCTAAACAGGTGCCCGAGCCACCTCAGCTGGCTCCTCTCGATGTGGAGGAGCAGCGGCTCTACTCCGAGCTCCTCCCTGGTGACTGAGCTCCTCACCCTATCTCTTAGGGTGCGCCCAGCCACCCTTCGAAGGAAGCTCATTTCAGCCGCTTGTATCAGGAGCTGACCTATGACAAGCTAATTGCTTATCACAAAGGTAACAAGTTCTAACAACTCATTTACTGATGGTTTCTGAGTATGAACAGTGAGCATTGAGTGATTTTTTTTGTTTACACCATTTAAGTAGTCGCTACATACACTTTATAATTAAGAAAGAAATAGTTTTCCACATGCAAAAATTAAGTATATGAGTATACTGTATATGTAATTGATTCACTTCTGTGCAAAATGGAAAAAAAGTAAACGTCCTGGCAATGACTGAAAGTCATTTTTGACAAAGAACTGTTTACCTGATGTCTTGAGGGTCATATTTCAGACGAGTATGACACTCCACTATCCGGTTCGCTCCTTTGATCGCCAGACCTTTTGCCCAGGAATGAACAGGGGTCATTGGAGGATTGCGAAGGGCTTCTTGAATGAAAAGAGTCGGCCAGGAGGAGAGAATGGCAGCGTGGCACCGGAGGAAAGTGTGGCAGTTCAAGAGATGTTTTTTGAAGTGTCCTGACAAGACAAAGAGACAATGTGATGAGGAATGAAAATAAATTGAGCAAGAATTTTGTGGCAAAAAAGTGTTTTAAGCACTTACTCGACCGGCCAGATGCAAACTCCTTCTCTGCAGGGAAATCAGAAATTCACAGGTTTATTATTACATTATTGTTATAGACAAAACAACTTCAGTAGACATTTCATCTATTACATGAGGTGAGCATCCATACTCACTATACAAGTTGTACACATCCAGGAGGTGGTGCAGGAGCCTGTTTCTCACATTGGCATACATGAAATAAAAGCTGGACAGCAAGGACTCAACTGCCTCCACCTGTCCACTTTGAATCTGACCAAAGCCAATAAAGATATGAAACAGTTAAACGTTTCAGTTAATGTCAGGCTCAACTGTTAGTGTATTATTAAAGTTAACATTCTAATGTTTTGAGATTCATTGGTACATGATGATTATTCACTGCATCCAAAGAATGTTATTTTGTTGACTAGTATTAAAGTCCCACGGTTGATTTGTGAAGTAGTATTTATGAAATGAAGAATTCCTCACAAGGCTTTGAGGCAGGTGCATGACGGAGTTGACCTCGCAGTGAAAGAAGGTATCTTGTCCCTCAGGATCAGCCCGTGTCCACAGGTGAGCTGCAGACAAAACAATATTTTAATAAGCAGCAGCCTCCACTTCATATTGTGAAAACAGAAAAAGAAATTGGCAGACTTTACCGGCCAGAATGAGGTGAGCTCTGTTTGTTTCACTTTCTGCAGGGAGGAGAACGTCTTCAAAGGCTCTCCTCACCTCCAGATTGTTTAGACTCAGCAAGTCGCTGGTATTGTGGCAATGAGATGGATCCATCAGACTGCAGGAAAAATAGCAAACGTATTTAATTCTTCTTTAATAATCACATTGCAATACAATGCATCATTTGGAATTTGGGTTGTGATTCAATTAGAGAATAATGGCATCTCGTATGGTGAAATTCACCAGTAACTGATGTCATAACTTCTTGAGGCTTGTTGAATTATACCTTTGTAATGTCTGCACTATGCGGGTGAAAGCCGCCATGGGAACGCGTCCTGTGGGATTCCTGGAGAGGTGCAGGACTTCCTGCCATGTGACCTCTCCTTTGTGAGAGGACAGACTGTTGCATGTGTTCAGCACAGAGTACAAGTCTCTCTCCTTCAGACCTGACATTGGAGAGAAGATAGATGTGGTTAATTCAGTTTCAGCATCTTCCTCAAAGTTTTACAATCACGACTTCCATGATACAAGTCTGAGGATGAAGCTGGTTCCATTTAAAGACCTACTACATCAGCCAAACAGACAAAAACTTTCAGCCAAATGCTCTAAGCTGAACCACAGTTGAGTATAGCGTATCATTTTGCTTTATCTAAGAATCATCTCCTTGTCCTTGTCATTGTCCAATTAATTACATATATAATTATATGTCACGAGATTCCTCTACCGTAACATAGCATCCACATTTTGAAATAGGACGAACACAACATTAAAATGTATGCGCATGTCGAATCATACCAGTGGTGCTAACAGTGAGCACTGCCAGTGCCCAGCGGAGTCCCTGCATGTCTCTGTAGTGCGAGCAGAGTCTCTCCAGGATGTACTGCACCAGCTGGCTTAAAGACTGTGGTATACCCAGCAAGGTTTCCTTCATCTGAGACACAAAGACAGATAACATAATCATTGTAATAAATATTAAAAAGCTGACAAATCAGATGGACAATGTGATGTTCTGAATGAACCCATCAGTGTATCGTCATATAATCAGTCATGTGGCTGCACACTGGTGGAGTGGTTGGCATTCACGCCTCAGAGACAATGGCATCTTCCTGGTAGATCCTCCAAAGGAAGGTGACCAGGAGCCATCGGGAATAGATGTCAAAACCACCTCAACAGCTCCGCTCAACTAGACTTAATTATTACAGTTTATCCTGGGTGGCTGACTGGATCACTCAATCACAAAAAGTGAGGCCGGCACATTGGGGAGAAAACTAATTCCAGTCCATGACTATAGGTTAGAGTCGGGATGAAGATTTCAATGATCAAGTAACATATGAAGCATGGAAATGTATGATGATCATGTCTAAGACAAATAAAAGTCAATGTTTTTCACTTAATCTTGCAAACTATTTCAGAGATGGCAGATAAATATCACTGCACAAACCCTATCAAAGGAGGCGAAGTTCCTCAGGTCTTCACACACCAGACGGAGGTAAAGAGGACTCGCAGCTCCCTTGTTCATTACCAGCATTTGGAGCTGAAAAAGTGAACACAGCACAGTTTTAGCACCAAAAGAATTGCACAACGTGTGACGTCTGCAGTAGAAGAGAGAAGAAAACCTGGCTGTTCAATGCAGAGTCACTCAGTTTCTTCCCAAAGGTGTCCAGTTCCTTTTTAACGATTTCCCGGCGGTCCGGCATGGCAAGTTGTCCCAGGGAAAACAGGACTGTGCCTGTTTTTTTGACCAGCGTTTGGAGCAGAGGTGCTTTGGAGGTCATGCTCACGACCAAACACACACCCTGAAAAACAAAAGATGCAGAACAGTTAGGGTTAGAGAGAAACATGAGAAAGGAAACGAGAGATCCAATCTCATCCAAAAACCTCACAGTGGAAAATAATTTCTGCATTTGTTTACTGTAAATGTGGAAAAATCCTTGGAAATTAACTTCACAATTTCTGCGAGAATTTTATCCCAACAAATTACATTTGTCATAACCAACTTTGGGTATCCAAAGTTTGGAAGCCATCATTTTAGATGGACTCCTACAAATGTCACTGGATGCTTAAAGGTGTGTATGAACATGTCCAGTTCTGTTATTTGATGTGTATGAGCCAGCATCAGTGACGATTTGCATATGCAGTCCACTGACCTTTGGAAGCTTCGGAGGGAGCCAATCACAGCTCAGCTGACCTCTGCCATCTCTGATGAGGTCTACTCCATCAACCAGCAGCACCAGAGGCTTCGTCATCTTCATGGCGATCAAGGTGGAGTGGAACTCCACCAGCAAATCTCTGTGATAAAAGAAACAAACATCTCCTCACGTCAACACAGATGGAAACCTATTGGAAAGCAAAACGATGTGAAAGTCACTCACTTGTACGAGCGCGGAAGAGGCGATTCTTCCTGTTTGTCTCCAATCTTTCTCAGCAGCTGAACGAGGCACCGAAGAAGGTTTTCTGCGGAGCGTGCCGATTGGCTGGCAGCCGTCGAGTAGGGAACGACATGGCAGACGAGGGTTTGGTTTTTCCTGGAATCATGTCCTTTCCTGAGGGCTTCAGCTAAAGCAGCCTGTGTGTGAGCAAGTAAGAGTTCAGGTGGTTTATCAGATTTTTATTGAAGCGAGGTCAATCAATTTCTAAAATGTTGTTTGAAAATAAAACTTTATCCCTTTCAAAAAGGTACAGAAGTCATTGAGATTTTTTTTATTTTATTTTCACACTGTCGGTGTGTTGTTGGCTTTTTCAAGACTTACATTTTCCAAATGTTAACATTTCATAATCACAATAAATAATAATATATTAATTTGTTAAATACTTTTAACAATTTTGACGTCTTAGTGTACCAACAAGTATATGAGCCATTGGATTTATGGAAAGGAGAAAGACAGAGGTAAACATCTATAGTCAGTTGTCCAATAGAAAGTTAAATTCTGAGCATGTTTTGGTAAATGTTGCTTTAATTCTGTCACTTTGTATAAAACCTCTGCTTCTGCTTGTCCCTTACGTGTGCATAAATGTTTACACACTTTAATCAAAATGGTAAGAGGCCCGAAGGACAAGAAAAAATGCCAATGCTAAAGATTTCTCAGTCTGGTTATTCATATATAAATGTAGCTGTTTTTATGCAGTGCTAAAAGTAATTTATTTAATTAGTTGCAAGCAAACAACAGAAATCCAGTTCGTATTCCATCAAAACAGCATTTCTTTAGTCTGCTAGCATATTTAATCAAATTAGAAACCTTCTAATGGATTTACCATGAAGAGAGTTTTGCCCTCTCCAGGCCCTCCTTCCACCACCATCATGTGCCCTTTGCTCTGAACCTGGTGGACAATCTCCACAGCAGCCGACAGCAGCTTGGACCTGCCAAAGAACTGCCTCTGTAGCGCCCCCTGGTGGACCTCCTGCTCGTATACCTCTAATGCGCCCTCATGCTCCTCAGAATTCTGCGATGAAAAACAAATGGTTCAGTATAATTCAGAGCTTAAAATACGAAATACTAACAAATATTAGTTTTGTCCTTGACATTATCACAAAGTTGTTTGCAATACTTAAAAGAGACAGAAACTGTAATACGACAAAAAGATAGTTCAAATTAAATGGTGACGCTTTGATCATTTCAAAGCTTTCACATCAGTTCATGTTCAGAGTTACTCACATCCACAAACAGTTTCTTAACAGCCATCCAAAGGTCCTCCAGAACAGCTTTGCCAAAGTTCTCCAGTTTTGCCAGATGTGGCTTCCCTTCCCTAACGCCTCCCCACTCACACGAGTAACTAAGGCCGGCACATGAGAAAATTCAGAGAAAAGCACCCGTCATGTTGTCACTGTTTCTATTGCAAATTATTCATCATGCCAAATATAGAACCTGAAGTGTGATGCATTTCAAAAATATGGCATTTCAATTTACTGATGCGCATGACTGAGAAAACTCACTTTTTCGTGACCTTAACGTTGTTACGTACGAGTGTGTTCTTCAAAGTGGTCATTTTCTCCTCAGCATCCTGTGATTCGGGGGCAAACTGTGACCTCCAAGCAACAGGGACCGATCTGGCAAAGGAGGACAAATACAGGAGGAAGCACTTCATTTCAATTCTTGTTATATATTGCACGAACTACAACGGGAATAACTCATTGAACTCATTTCACACTGCATATAAACACACTCAAAGAGCATACTTGATGAATTTTGGGTTTCTAAAGTAGCAGAACATCCGCTCATGTGCAACGTCGGGGTAGAGAGCCTGGAACTGACGGATCTCCATCTCAGTGACGGACAAACCTTCCGGGGCCGTGGCCAGCTGGACACAAAGAGAAAAATAAACTCAATTCTCACAATGAAAATGAAAAAACATTCAATTCAGAGTCATGAAGACATTTGATGTATAATGTCGCACAAATGTCACAATATGATGCTGATGACACGCACGCGCACACACACGCGCACATGCACACACACACACACACACACACACACACGCACACACACGCACACACACAAAACATCTATTGTTCCGTTCAGGGTACATAGTTTAATATGTTTACATTATATATGTATATACTTTATAAAACATTGTGCTACGCATTGACCTTAAAATATATACATGTTAAAGATATGATTCACTGCTCAAAAGTAAATTTAGATTCTTGGATAGTTTAGCATTTGCAATAAAAAAAAATAAAAAAACTGGACCTGCTGTAGGTTCACATCACAGTCTCGAGCAGGGGTAGGGAACCCCGGTCCTCGAGAGCCGCAGCCCTGCACATTTTGCATGTCTCCCTGCTTCAACACAGCTGATTGCAATGAGCAGCTCGTTATTTGGCTTTATGCTGAACATGGTGATGAACCATCTGGACGTTCAGTGGAGGGAGACGTGGAAAACGTGCAGGACTACGGCTCTTGAGGACCAGGGTTCCCTACCCCTGGTCTAAAGACAAAGTGCACAATTCTTTGCAGCCTGCAGCAGCTTTCAGTAGAACCAGTTTTTATGGATTGTTCCTACATTAATTTGTTCTCAACAGCTTACAGCATCTAATCAATATTACCTTTCCATGATGATATTTCATTCACTGAGAATAGGGAAGTTTGATCCATTTTTGAGCAGTGCATTATAACAAGATCTCTCAGCATAATTTCAAGTTGAGGCTTCACAAAACCTTCTGAGTGAGACTTACAGAATTATACATTCAGGCAGCAGTGGGGTTATTACACATCGCCACTTGGTACCAGTTTAATTCTTTTTCATAAGCCTTACCCAGCTGTACTGCGGCAGGTCGGGAAGTGCAGGCCGATCGGGCACCTGGCCGTACCTCTCCCCCAGGATTCCCACCAGCATCTGGCTGCGACACACCTCCGATAGGCACAGCTCAGTGGCCCGCTCCGACTCTTCCTCCGTCACACCCCAGCGCAGTTCCACCTCCTGCAGGTAAAGGCAGTGTGGTGCAGCACGACGGCGGAGCTCTGGGAAGACGCTCTGCACCAAGATGTCTCGCTCAGAGTGCATGTCCCTGAAGGTGGAGGAGATGAACACCCGCACACCTTGCCACCTGGAAACAAGTGCATGAGCGGAGGTTACAAAACTTGCTATGACCTACAACTTTAAGAACTCTAAGAATTTGAATGGATTGATGACCATCAGTAATGTTGCATATATGAGTCTTGAAGTTAGTCAGCTACCCAACTCGTGGAGCACATCATAAATTTAACATATCTTCCTTTTGAGTAAATATTACCTCAGCTTTGGACTGGGTGGTATCGTTACAACATCCTTGGTGGTTGGAGTGTCTTTAGTGCCCTCTGCTGGTTTAATGTTGTACAATCTGTCCAGATGCTCCACATGTTCCAGCATCCTGGAAGATCCCCGCTCTGACACAAATCTAGTTACACAGAAAGATCCCCGCTCTGACACAAATCTAGTTACACAGATAAATACTCGGTATGATTTTGGCCAGAAAGCAAAAAAAGGTGTATTTCAAAAATCTCAATCTCCCATATAAGTACAATATCTTCTTTATGATGTTGCTAAAGTCAACAGCTTGGCATAGATTGAAGACTTCCAACAAAAAAAAAAATATATATATATATTATTTCATGATATGGTGAAAACAAAAGCAAAACGGATAAAATGTATGCACTTTACCTCAGGATTTGCTCCCCGAAACCAACCAGCTTCACAGTGTTTGCTCCAAGGGCAGCGTTGTAATTGTAGCAAGAACTAGGCATAAGAGCACAAACATTGAGGGTGAGCTCAAAGAAGAAGGTCGATGCACAAATGCATCATTTTATTTCATGTTTCACCAATCAGGCAAAGCAGTCCGTGCATTTTCTCATTACTGAGAGTCAGATCCAGGTAGAATAAGACATACAGTTTGTAAGAAAAAAACAAAATGCTATTACTCCTCTGCAGGGTAGATCAGCATGACCAAGGCTTTGGGGTTCACGTCAGCCCTGTAGCGGGTGATGGCACCCTCGGTTTCATTATCAAGCCACCTGCAAGGAAGTACAATGATGTTGTCCACCTGGAATTAAAAAAGGATTTCAGGCCAATAAAGCAGTCCACACATAGTCGCAGAGCAATACTTTAGAACCTTCCATTACAAAATAAACTAGGCAACCTTGATGTATGTAATCAGCAGGCACTATTCTTCTAAATGAAAACCTAGCAACCCCAACTCCATGTTACTTCTTTCTGCTCTCAGTTCTGTTTATATTCTGCTCAGGTTGCAGGCAAATAACCAGCATTCATCAATGATGTATGCAGCCATAATAGCCAGATGTGCACTTGATGAGTACAAGAAAGAAAACGTTGAAATAACTCATGAAGAAATTCAACTTGACACTAAAAGATGGCAGTGAAAAAATAAAACTAGCCTATAACATCTGTGAGGAAAACATAATTACAACCCCCCACGTCCCCAACCCCCCCAAAAAACAAAAAACATACAAACAAACCTACCTTATTCTCCTTTGAGAACAATTTGTTGTGTAGGAAGTTTCTGACACTCGAGTCATATCTTCCATTTTCAAATTCCTGTGTAAGAGTGGACATTATCCATTTCTCAGTCAAAAAAAAAGTAAACTTTTTACAAAATTATAAAATGGATTAAAAACCTCACTGTGTGCAAATAAATCAAGAGACTTGACAGAGAAAGAGCCTCACCTTCATTTGCTTGGTGACAGTTCTCACGTTATCCAAAAGGACATCAGACTTCAGTGTGATTTCTTCACATTGACCGTACTTCAATAAGCAAAGCTGACCGTCTTCTGCACAGCTCTTGATCATCAGCGCAAGCAAGGCCATCACCTCGTCTGCCTGTGAGAGAACAAGCATAAGGCAAGTTTGCTTATTACCTTGGTTTTTTACGATTATTAGACAAAACGGCCCCATTACTCACAGAGGGTATGAGCTCCTCAGTCTTTTCAACATTTCTCCTTCTGTTATCGTGGTCATCCCTGTGTTTTTTGTCTTTTTGCTCTGGATCAGGAGGGAGGCAGAAGTCTCGTTTTTTGAGCCAGTCCTTGTCAAAATACATAGACGTGGGGAAAAGGATGACTGTCCGTCCAGGGAGCGGGGGCAAGTTGTAGCGGCAGGAGATCTGAACTGTAGTCTCCAGGGCTTTACGGTAACGGTCCAACAGAGCCACGGTGAACACCTTCTCCCTGCACATACACATACGGAGAGAATTTAACTCAAAGACCTAAAGCAGATCAAAAATGTTCTAAAGCAGGGGCCGGCAACCTTTAATGCTCAAAGAGCCAGTTGGTCCCATTTCCCACAGAACACAACACCCAGAGAGCCGCACACCCACATGCGCCACAGTCCAACTCACCCATGCACACACACACATACATTGTCACTCACAAAATCACTAGGATATTATGGTGAGTAATGTCAAAGAAGCACGCCAGAGAAAAAGCTTTTAATTTAAAACAGACGTGTACACCAGTCTTTAATTTTGACACTCCGACAGGCAGACCATGCCAGGATGACACTACACACAAAACCTTCTTCACTGCTGGTTGCCAACTTACAACTATTAAACTAAACTACATGAACTAAGCAACAAAAACATAACACAATTATTACCAACACTACAAACCTAATATAACCCCCAATAATTATATTTAAAACACGACAAACAGAAACTACCATAATGCATTGCAGCTATCAGCTCCTTTATTGCTACACATTATTAAAATGGAGGATATATGTGGGAGATCTGGGATTTTTAGAACCATGAGTGTGAGCGGTGTGGCTTTCAATGTCCCTTAGTTGTGTAATTCACTAGAATTTGCCGTCACTCTCAACAAGTCCACAATGAACCCTTAAATTTTCTTTATACCACATAAACCTGTGATATATATCTTGGCAGTGAAGTGGTTTGTTGAGATGTTTTTGCGTCACATTACATGAATACCACTTTGGAATCCTTTAATTTATTTTATGTACTACTCTTCCGTTTTCATTTCCAGCCATGGCTGAGTAGACCCCATGTTACTAAACCAGCTGTTAATTTTTCTACTGTAAATTACTGTTGGTGTTGTCTTCTTTAAAAAACATGAAAACACATTTAAAGCACACCTTGCTTTCTGTAGCTGGGCCTTCTTTTGCTTGTACAGTCGATAGACAAAAGGCACGCCAAGCGCCACCTTCAGCCTGCTTCTGTTCGTCGTCTCCCACTGCATACGGTTGAAGCGATTGCTCTTGGGGATCTTCTTCACGATGCCCCGCAGAATCTTGTCAGTGCTGACCATCTCATGCTGGGTTGCAGTGGCTAAAAAAAATAATAATAATATTGTTGTTCATAAATGAAAATGAGTAGCATTTACATTTTTGAAGCAAAGTCTTAATTTATGTAATTTTTCATTTCGAATGTATGATTGAAGCACTAGCAGCTGAAACGAAACTAGCCAGGGAGGAGATCTGTTCAAGGACGAGCCCGAGAACACTGGAGACTGTAGAAAAAACTGTAACCAGGAAACATCTGATAAGTTCGGCCTAGTTACACACTCCCACTAGACTCCGTGTCTCCATGTCTAATTACAAGTATTTAAAAATGTAAACAACAGCTGTTCAGAAAAGACATGAATTAAATTTTCTAAGATAAAGATAAACATATCAGTTAATAACATATGATATGCAATAATGACAAATGTGTGACATATTGTGAAAGCCCTAAAAGGCATACATATAAGATTCCTTGATGTGAGTGTGAATTGATCAGCTCTTGTTGATGTATCTCACCAACTGGGAGAAGCTCCAACATGACTTTATAGGCCGAGAGGAACCTGAAAGGAAACTGCCGACTTTCGATGACCGCTTTCTGCAAAAGCCACAAAGATCAAAACAACTTAATTTACTAAATCATGATTGAAACAAGTGCACCGGGTTAGCCAACAACACTGGTGTGTGTGTGTGTGTGTGTGTGTGTGTGTGTGTGTGTGTGTGTGTGTGTGTGTGTGTGTGTGTGTGTGTGTGTGAGAACAATAGGTCATCCATTTATCGATTCTCCATCAGACCTTGTCAGTCAGCCTCTTCAGGATCTTGCTGTGATGTTGCTCGCTGATGCCTGCATGGATCATGTTCCTCAGGTTCCTCAGCATGGCCATGAATGGAAGAGACTTACTATCTGTACAGCAAAGGAATTACCATCACTGCGCGCACATACACATGTGTAGGTGTGCGTGTGTGTAGGTACACATGTGTACCTACACACACACACACGTACATGAATAAACACTTTGAGGTACACCATCTTGTACTGGATTTGAATGAATAGTTTCCAGGTGTTGTTTCTCCAATAAGACGGCAATCAGTATAGACAAAAAAACATTTAAAGCGTTTTTGTGTTGTTGGGTTTTTTTTTACAAGTAAATGAGATATGATAATGACACCGTTATCAGTCAGTTTGAAAGAGTTCGGAGTTGCACTACAGACCTATGAGCTTCTCCCAGGTCGCAGCTTTGTTGCCTTCCAGACTGACCAGCCGTTCCCACGTCTGCGGCTCCTGGAGCTTAATTCGCTGCCCGGCCTTGTCCGGATCCCACTCACCCTTTAATCCACTGCGGTTGAACGCTCTCTGATCACTGGGATACCTTTTAAGAAAAGCACTAGTCATTTCAAAAACTATACCGAAGAGAAGCGAATTTTTGCTATTGTCAATATAAAACACTGGGTCAAGCATTACTAAAAAAGTAATACTAAAACCATTACTAAAAGCGTCACAGAAGATTTTTATTTTTCTGGTGAGATGTGTGCTTTCCTTTCTTTATCAGTTATGATCATGACCGTTAAATTAAAGTGTGTCAGGCTCCGCCCAAAATTCACCAGAGTGATTGAGAAATATTAAAACCATGTAGTGGCCTCACATCCACAATCCATTGGTATACGTGTGTCTTACTTTTTTCCCAGAATGGCCATAACGTGGTGAGCTGGTTCTTTGATGTGAAGCCTCTTTATCAGCTTCTTTAGACTGAACTCGTTTTGCTTTTTATCCACTTGGACTTTTTTTTCTTCGAGCTGCAACTATGCACATAGACACACAAGTGTTAGTTTGCTTTCAGCACAGAAAACCAAAATAAAAAAAGGGTAAAACATCTATTGTAAAAAATATTAATTTTATGAGGTGTTCCATTATTTTGCTGGGTCTTTAAAAAAAAAAAAATCAAAATTCATATCCATGGGAGCATCTGAGAACCACATTTATAGGACTTTTTTTTTTTTTTAAATAAGCAAAACATTTTAAATATTCGCAATAAATCAAGTGCATGCATATTGACTTACAAACTTCTTCAGGATGGTTTCATCTGATCTCAGCTTCCGCGACCACTGTTTCAGCTGCTGGCTACTTGGTTTCTAGGAATCACAGACACATTTACAAGGACAAATTATTTAATAACATGAGCAACAGAAACCAGCAAAATGTAAAACTGTGCGAACAAGAATTGCACCCATTACACAATTAGGTCTGATTAATTAAATATCACAGTGTCTGTACCTTCCCCTTGGGCTTGTTTCGGTTGTGTTTACAGCGATGTTTGCGTGTATTGTATTTAGCCAGCTGATACTCGCTGAATTGCTTGAACTTGTCGGCCATTGCCTTCTTCAGGCACGCCGGCAGGGAGTGTTTGAAGCACTGAAATCAGGCAATGACATGGTTCATACGAAGTCAAAGCGCCAGGATTCAACATCTACAGTAGACGTTCCCTGAAACTTACCATTGTGTAGATTCTGACCACTTCCAGCCAATCGGAGGGCAGCTGCACGGCAGCACAGAAATATCTGCGGACATGCGACTTGGTTTCGGGGAGACTGGCGGCCAGAGCCAGTAAGAAGTTTGCAGTGATACGGACGTTTAACTTCTGTCGGGTGTACAACGCCACCTGGACAGAAAACAGAGAAAACACACCAAGGTGGAATCATTAAAACGAGTCCTTTTCTACTTTGATATGAAACTGATGTTCAAATGCAACACATGAAACAATGTCACTACCAAATATGGTGTTACTACAACTGTAGTTCATAGTAAACAAAATATGAAATTCTGAGTATAGTTCTAATTATCTAATTTTACATGCACATACTAAAAAAATTTTTTAATGCTTTTATAATCAAGTTTGATCTTTGCAAAGTCTTTTTTTCTGGAGCGGCACTAAACTGAAACCGTCGTTAGTGTGAACTCAGATACAAACTGACCTTGTGGGAAGACGAGTACTATGCAGTGTATTGCTTGATTTTAAAGGTTGATCAATGGCGTAGTGGTCGGCACTCTCGCCTTGTCGTGAGAATTTCCCCAGGTAAAATACGGGATGGCTTCTTTGTCAAGTCTGCATGTTCTTCTTGACAGTGTTTGGTCTCTGGTCTTTATAGTCCAAAACATACACGTGTGGCTACCTGGTGACTCTAAATTGCCCACAAGTGTTTATATGTTTGGTGTAACCATCTTTCTGTGCCCTATTCAGCCCTCGCCCGGTCAGCAATTAAGGCAGCTCCAGAGACTAATATTAATATAACAGAGTGATTTTTCTGACACATTCTACCAAGTTAGTTTGTGGGTTGCTTTGTTTAATGGATTACCTAAAAAAAAAAAAATTGAAAGTTATTATAGTTCTAGAAATTGCAGGTTCCAATTCAACTTGACAGCAAGTCTTCAGCCAAAAACCGATACAAACCTTGAGAATAAACTCTGGGTCTTTGGCAGAGATCTCCTTGACGAGCTTCAGGATCTTACACCAAACACTGTCCTTTGACTTCCACTTCTTCTGGCCAGGAGCTCCCGTGCTCAGAATCAGAGAGGAGCTCACCATGTTCAACAGAAGATACTGAGGACAACAAACAGAGATGCACCAAGTTCGTGTCATTTTAGTCAGCACACAGAAGTTTCAGTTAACTTTTTGAAATCAAGATTTTATTTTATGGCTTCTGCTGAAAAAAAAAAAATCTCTTCATACAGTATTTTCATCATGTGTGGAGTCTCTGCTTACGTCTGTTGTATAGTTTGTGTGTGGCAAGAATCTCAAAGGTGGTTGCCAAAATAACACTACATGGATTTGTTTATTCATTTGGATCAAATATGGGTTATACGTTCTTTTTTTTTTACATTGATGTGTAACATTATTCTCTATTTACATGATTAGAGCATGGTTGAATGCAGTTTAAGACGTAATTTTGTATTTTTTTTCTTTGATAAAGCAGATACACAGGCATGTATATTCCATGTGAAAAATTGTGTTTTACTTTTCGGTCCCGGAACTCCTCTTCAACGGTTTTATTTCCTCTATCAAACTCCGGAAATTCATCTTCCAAGTCCATCTCAATGTCCTCATAGCCGTCATCCTCCAAGTTTGTGTCAGAGGCCTGTAATGTCTCAGCTCCCAAAGCATCAGTCTCCTCCATCATGCTCTCTTCTTGAGACGACGTATCTTGTGTCTCAGAACACTGCCGGTGCACAAACCGTTAAGTTAAAACATGATCATCACTATGAAGTTATGGTTAATCTAAAACCTAAAATTATGATTTGTAAAATGATGACTAAGGATTTAACGCACCTCACTCGTTCCTTCAAAATCGGACACGACAGATACTTCCTCTCTCTCTTCTTCGCCATCAACCTTTTTCTTTTCTCTGCCCAGTGGTTGGGGGAGAAATGAAAAAGGGTGTGCAAAGCGATTGAGCAAAGCACCGCTGGCCGTGGTTGTCGCGAGCGGGGTGTCATTGGTGACGGGGGAGGTCAAGGGGAAGGAGGGACAAAGGGAACAGGCGGTCAAGAACTTGTTCTGGGTACTGAGGAGGGGTGAGGAGAGGGAGGATGCAAGTGCAGAGGAGGAGAGAAGAGACGATGAAGTCGAACACAGAGCAGAGGGTTGAAGAGACGGGCAAGATGTGGGCTGGACTGCCACATTTATGAGTGGAGAGAGGGACTCGGGCTTCATCGCTGAGGCCTGCGCCAAGTACTTATTCTCAAGGTTTGGAGGAGAATAGTTCGAAGACAGGCTTCTCCCACATGATGTGGCCTGTGGTTGCTGTCCAACATTTGGATGCTGCAAAGCCAACGCCTTCATCGCTGCAGGGGAAAAACATCAATCAGTGAGCCACTACACATATATCTGATAATCCTACACATGAGCAGGTATGAGGCTTTGCAAGTTCATCTGCATTCTTTCGACTGTTTGAACAAGTGTTGTGCCGTTTCAGGGCGTGTTGCAAAAGGGAGTAAAGTCTGCAAATAATCTAGAGCTGACAGCAGACCACAAAAAGAGGCATAGGGAAACTCGGGATATTGAAATGAACAAGATCAAGGAAGACACAAGACATTGATGTAGACCCACTAAAAACCCAGAACTCGGAAGTTACCAGAATACGTTTTTAACTGGTGTCAAGCCAGCCCCTACTTCAGAGAACACGATCAAGCCAGCCACAGCTCTGTTTAGCAGTGCGCCCATACACCATGCATTACCGTAAAGTATGCTCGAACGGATTTCAAAATAAAATTGGCATTGCTTTGAGCGAGATCTCCCACTCATTAAGTTTAATACAACAAAATGTATACTTCTGCTAATAATAACACAAAATAACAAACAAAATAAAACAATGCGCCATTAGTACAATCTATTAATGATTAAATATTAATAAAACTTACTGCCTGCAGAAGCAAAATAAGCTAAAAACTGCAGCCCATTTTAATCACTTCTTTCTGAATCATATTAAATGTAATCCTTCTGTTGCCATAAACCCATATTAATTCAGATTGATAGTAGACCAGTTCAGGATGTGACCTATCAAAATAATACCCCTCTGAAATAGTACCTTTTGGCTCCATTCCTTCCAAATTCAGATTGAATTTAAAAGGAAATTCCCTGTTAACATATACTAATTCCTTGTCAGACTGATAGTAGACAATCTCAGGATTTCACTGCCCAAGAATCTGCCTCATCTGATGTGGCATATCAAAATAAGAGCTCTTTGGAGTAGCACGTGTAGGCTTATTTTGCTACATTTCAGACAGATACGAAAATGAAATCTCCCATTATCATGAACCATGTCAGACTGATAGTAGATCAAGTCAGGATGTCACTCACAAAGTACCAGACCAATCTGATCAAAATAAGAGCCCTCTGATATGCCACACCTGGATTTCATTCTCTTGATCTTCAGACTGATATTAAAAGCAAATTTCCTGTTCATACACTCACTCCATGTCAAACCGATAGTTGACAACCTTTGGATGTCCCTCACAAAGTGCATGCCCAGTCTGACGTGGCCTATCAAAATAAGAGTCCTCTGAAATAGCACATCTCAGCTTCTCTAAATTCAGACTAATACAGAAAGGGACTTTCCTGCTATCATAAACCCATTCTATGTCAGACTGATAGTTACCTCAGATGTCACTCATTATGTACCAGCCCAACCTGGCGTGATATATCAAAATAAAGGCCCTATGAATTAGAATCAATCAATCAATCAATCAAGCTTTATTTATAAAGCACATTTAAAAAACCCAAAAGGTAACCAAAGTGCTGTACATCGAAAACATCAAATAAAATAAATAAAATAATTCAAAAGTTAATTCAAAAGCACAGAAGAGAAAGGCATAAAACATAGAAAACATGTAAAACAAACAAACAAGCTTACTACAAGTTATATGATGACAAACAAGATGAAAATAAATCAAGGTGTACTAAAAGCCAAAGAATAAAAGTGGGTTTTTAAAAGGGATTTGAAAACAGGGAGCGAGGAAGCCTGCCTGATGTTGATAGGCAGCTCATTCCAGAGTTTCGGAGCAGCGGCGGCAAATGATCTGTCTCCTCTGAGCTTCAGCCTCGTCTTAGGGACTGTCAGCAGCAGCTGATCGGCTGATCTCAGGGATCTTGGTGGACAGTAAGGCTGAAGCAGGTCTGAGAGACAATGGGGAACATCTGGACTCAACTGGATTAACTCCAAAATTCCTAGTTATCATGTCAGTCCACGTCACAGTGATAGTAGACCATCCCAAAATATCTTAATATCCCATCTCTGTTAATATTAAATATTTCTGATGTGTCATTTCAAAGTTAGAGAACTTTTAATATTGGACTATGACCAAACACTCAACATGGCAACTCCTGATTTCAAGATGGCTCAACTCCAAAATTCCTATTAATATTAGGATATTATTGTGTGTCATTTCAAAATAAAAGGCATTTGAAAGTTTGGATAAAAACTATAGGTTTATTATTCTATCGGTTAAACACACATAGGATGATAGCAGGCCTGGAGTGGCTAATAGAGAGGACCGGTCTGATGTTTGGGCTGCGAGGGCTGGTGAGGGCTCTCATTTACCGGAATGTCACTTTTATATTGAAATCCGTTTGCTCTACGCCGTTACGGTAATGCATGGTGTATGGGCGCACTGCTAAACAGAGGGGCGACTGACTTGACTGTTTTCCGAAGTGGCCTGGCGTGACACCAGTACATTACTGATACATTAAAATCCCAAGAGGGATACACGTTACACATAAAGTTTAGTCACGTGACAGTGCAATGTAAAGTGACGCAAAGGGTAAAGAGTAACTATGACGTTCATGAATTGCGTGCATGTCTGGCAAAATCAAGCAGAGGCCAGGATTTTTCTTTTTTTTAATGCACCTTGGATTGTTTTGCATCTTGGATTGTTTTGCGTAGGCGTGGTGGGACGAGGAACGAGCTGGACGCTTAAAACTCACCACAAACCTCCCCAAGTTCCCCTCCGCAGGAGTGCCGGAACTGTCAACAAACGCGTCCGCTGGAGTGCGATGTAGTCTTTCAACGTGCTGCAGAGTTATTATCGGTTTGTGAAACCCTGAAGGAAAATATGCGAGTTCGCCCACTTCCAGTAAACGACCTCACCGGAACAGCAGACCGACTTCTCGTCAGCCAACGAGACTCGCTTGTCTTAATGAGTAGAGGTTTGTTTTTTTTGTTTTTTTATATACTGTAATAACCATAACACACGCGCCTCTAACAATCTATCAAACGCCTGATCAAATATAGGAGTAATTTTTAAGTGCAGGGATGGAGTGAATAAAAAAACATTTTAAATTAAAAATGCACGATGATTAAATCGGATCACAGTATAATAAAACCCATTAAATTGCAGGGTAATTTTGGAAATCTATTACCGTAATAACTGGTGCGTGGCTCAAACAGGAAGTGTGCATACTCTATTTCCGCTGTAGCAGTGAAGCACAGGGCGAAAAAGAAAGGAAAATGTGGGGAGTAAGGACAAACTGAGGCCGGAAAGGAGAAAACGCAAGCGCAACAGTCCTCCTTTCAAACTTGATTCACCATCCTTCGTTGATATTTACAGTCCGACGCCGGATCTTTCGCGATTTGAGGGTCGTTTCGAGGTTACGCCGTCCCCTCGTTCGGTGGTGTTTAGCTCCGAGGAAGCATTTCGGCTAGCCAGCTGAGCCGAGTCGCCAGCCCGAGATGGGGACGAGAGCGAGCCGCATGCAGGATGACCCGGTCCCCTCTGCCTTCGGGAAAGACGGCCCCAAGCGGGATTCCTACCGGCGACCCCGCTGTACGAGGCCCACCAGTCTCGTCGTCGACTTCTCGGGGAGCTTCGAGGACACGGAGGCCAACCGGAGCCGTTCGGAGGAGGGCAGCGACTCGGACCTCGGGCAGCATGGGGCGAGCGCCGACGGCAGCCCCGCGGACCACCACAGCATCCCCTCCAGCATCAGCCAGGCGTCGCCTGCGGACGACAACAACAGCGAGGGGAAGCCCCAGGAGGACGGCAGCGTAAGCCCGGGGGCTCCCGTCGACGCGGAGCACCAGCCCAGAGAAGAGACAGGCCGCACGCCCCACCGCACGTTTTCCGAGCGGCTGCCCGGGAATCGCCACTCTTCCTCCCGAAGCGTTGGCGCACGATCCGCCCGGGTGCGGGGCACACACCAACGGCCAGTGTCGGAGGCGTGGATCGGTCTTTACCGTGAACAACCGCCACGGCAGTAAGTTCATATACTCGTACAATGCATCAGGAACTTTTAATTTTAAAAAGTTTTAAAATGTATTATTATTAGGGACCTCCCCAACGGCTGGGCCCTATGCCCAGCCAACGGCAGGTCCCTTTTGTAATTCGTCGTCGCCAACACTCATCCAGTCACTCCCATGACCCTGTCAGAGTGAAATTCTATATTGTTTTTGTAATGTTTATTATTAGATATTTTTGCACCTAAAAATTCGTCGATCGCCTCAGATTTGACCCCCTAAACAGGCTCAAAAATTCACCAACTTTAGCACGCTCGTCAAGACTCGCGAAAATGCGAAGTCTGTGTTAAAAAATCCCCACAAAGTCCAAAAATGGCTCTCTAGCGCCACGTAGAAATTTTCAATCGCCCGCCACGGTCCGTAGGAATGTCGTAGAGAAATGAGGCGAATACGAAATTTGTTCGTCTCCTCAAGACCTACAACTCACGCGCACTAACTTTTGACCTAACTCAAAGTGGACATTGCTCCAAATTATGTTCCACTGAGTGTTTGGGCTTCTTTTTGCACTTGGCAGCATGGCATAGGGTTTCCCTTGGGGTTGGGAAGGCTCTGAGGCATAATTTACAGAAATTGTGTATTTTCATCAATCTATGTTTCCTCTTTAAATGTCTCAGAACCTCACTTGTATTATTCATCCATATGCTGCACAATTTACACTCTTGTGGATTCATTGGAAGATGGAGTCCCACAGAGACAAACGTTGGAAGGCTATTGCCTTTCCTGGAGTTCAAAGTCCAATCTTTCTTGGGGCTAAAGAAGATCATAGCCTTCTCTCTTTCTTTGTGGAATAGCCTTCTTCTCAGTGTAACGCTCGGTCTTCCCTTCTTTGGTGACTCAGGAAGAGTCTCTGCCCCATCAATTAAGGACATGGACCTCTTCTTAATCCAGCCTTTAGGTGACATGTACGGTCCTCCATCGCTAAATGGGCACTTTCTTTTACGCCTACTCGCCATCATCGGTGTTCCCATTATTTCTGTGACACACATCAGAAGTACCGTATTTTCTGCCCTATAAGGCGCACCGGGTTATAAGGCGCACCTACATTGATTGACATAATTTACAACTTCATTCATATATAAGGCGCACCGCCCTATAAGGCGCATGGAACAGACCAGTGGTCAGCAACATTTATAGCTCAAAGCCATTATGTTACATTTTCCATTGCTTCTCACACCCAGAGAGGTGCACACACTTTATTTTGATAGTCCTACCTGCAGCCTATGCCAGTACCACACTACACACAAAACCTTCTTCACTACTGGTTGACAACTTACAACTACCGGTAATAATAATAATAATAATAAACTAAACTACATGAACTAAGCAACAAAAACACAACACAACACAATTATTACCGACACCACAAACCAAATATAACCCCCAATAATTGCATTTAAAACACCACAAACAGCTGCAATGAATTATGGGAGTTTCTATCGGCTGCACTGAGGAGCTCAGGTTGAATTTGTCGCTGCAAGGCATGATGTCCCATCATGCCTTGCAGCGACAAATTCATGTTTTGTGTTGTTGGAGGTTATTGTGGCTCGTTGTTGGGCTTGGTGTTGATTGTGTTTATGCTGTGTTTTTGTTCCCCAGTTTAGGGAGTAATTATTTCATCTACCGTATTTTCCGCCCTATAAGGCGCACCTAAATACCTCAAATTTTTTTAAAAGCTGCCAGTGCGCCTTATAGCCCGGTGCGCCTTATATATGGACGATTGTTCTACTCCAGGCTGTTATTTGACAGCTGAACAACTACAAGCTTTTATTTTGACAACTCTAACTTTGCAACCGGATCTTCAGTGCGGACGAGACTCCGCACAACACCTTAATCACTCATGGTTGCACACCAACGTTCTAACAAACCAAAATAAACTAGATGAAATAATTACTCCCTAAACTGGGGAACAAAAACACAGCATAAACACAATCAACACCAAGCCCAACAACGAGCCACAATAACCTCCAACAACACAAAACATGAATTTGTCGCTGCAAGGCATGATGGGACATCATGCCTTGCAGCGACGAATTCAAACTGAGCTCCTCAGTGCAGCCGATAGAAACTCCCATAATTCATTGCAGCTGTTTGTGGTGTTTTAAATGCAATTATTGGGGGTTATATTTGGTTTGTGGTGTCGGTAATAATTGTGTTGTGTTGTGTTTTTGTTGCTTAGTTCATGTAGTTTAGTTTATTATTATTATTATTATTACCGGTAGTTGTAAGTTGTCAACCAGTAGTGAAGAAGGTTTTGTGTGTAGTCTGGTACTGGCATAGGCTGCAGGTAGGACTATCAAAATAAAGCGTGTGCACCTCTCTGGGTGTTAGAAGCAATGGAAAATGTAACTTAATGGCTTTGAGCTATAAATGTTGCTGTCCACTGGTCTGTTCCGTGCGCCTTATAGGGCGGTGCGCCTTATATATGAATGAAGTTGTAAATTATGTCAATCAATGTAGGTGCGCCTTATAACCCGGTGCGCCTTATAGGGCAGAAAATACGGTAGTTTATTTTGGTTTGTTAGAACGTTGGTGTGCAACCATGAGTGATTAAGGTGTTGTGCGGAGTCTGGTCCGCACTGAAGATCCGGTTGCAAAGTTAGAGTTGTCAAAATTAAAGCTTCTAGTTGTTCAGCTGTCAAATAGCAGCCTGGAGTAGAACAATCGTCCATATATAAGGCGCACCGGGCTATAAGGCGCACTGGCAGCCTTTAAGAAATTTTGAGGTATTTAGGTGCGCCTTATAGGGCGGAAAATACGGTAGGTCATTTTATGTGAGGTCCAGACGAGGGGGCGCTGTAAAGCTCTCGGCCGCGACCGCGAGTCACCTTCACCCCGAACCCTTCCAAGCCTTTAAAGCTGCAAGCAGCATTGGACGGGACCTCGCAAAAGACTGCCCGTCGGGCTGGGCACAATCCTCTAGACCGGTTAATGATCATTTTTTAAGTAAAAAAAAATAATAATAATTTTTATGAGTTATATTTTGAAGAAAACAGCGTCAAAACCAGCTAATTTGTGACCGCAGCGCCCCCATGAGGCCACCTACCAAATTTCAGCTCAATCTGACAATGTTTGTTAGCATGCTAACGGGTATGCTAGGCCACAAGCTAGCCAATCCACCTGAAGATCTCAGGTGGTACTCCCCATGTGGCCCCGATCCGGAATCTGGTTTTACTTCAATTCTGGTGTGTATGACACAGTGCTGATGGAACATGAAATGTTTTTCAAAAACTTCCACCGACATGAATTTGAGGGCATTGGGCCTTGTCTCTCTGTCTGTAAGTGAGTGGATCTGTTTGTCTGTCTGTGAGTGAGTGGATCTGGCCGTCTGTCTGTCTGTAGGTGTGAGTGTGTGTGTACACTGTTGGTGTGTCTGTAAGGGCCCTATGTCTCTGAGTCTCTGTCTGTTTCTAAAAGTAGACATGAGACATGGATTAAATTGACACATCATACATCAGTCATCAAAAAAAGTCCCAAAAACATAATACAATGCAATTCACCATTAACCATCATATTTTCTTGTGTGAAAATTAGGAGAGTAATGATTATTACAGGCGGATTACGTCTCCCACGATACAAATCAATACATCAGAGGCGGCGGGTGACCTGACCAAGATGGCGCCTGCATCGCGTCTGGGAACAGGAACTGGATGTGACGTCACACCGGCAATGACGTGTCAGGACTTGTTTCCCACACAAATGCGGCGTGCTTCTCCTCCTCCACACGTCCCAGTTTGATTCCAACGTTTAACAGTTTAGTGTTTTTTTCCTGAAAGACGCGGACATTGGATCCAGGTGGGTGAAACTCTAGTCTGCGGCCGATGGACTGAAAGACTCTGGTGTCGCTGCTCCATGCCGAGGAGGAGCAGGAGACGTGACGAAGACGGGTTATTAACACTGTGGACATCATAGCGGTAAGAAAGTGATGAAATACATAAAGAAACGTGTGCTGTAATTATCAACAAGCCACCGCGAGCCGTCGTAAAGTAAGACATATTGATTATGACCACTGATTGTTTATCCAGGTGAGAGGATAATGAATGCACGTTTTACCTGTTTGTTCAGCAAGTCCTGCATGAAGCCACGTCAGGAAGAACAACTCATGTGTGAAGTAGCTATATTGTGATCATGAACATTTTAATTCATACTTTGTAGATGAAACATGAATGATCAAGCTATGGCTCTGAACCAGAACAACTTGATTGTACTGCTCAGAGCATGATTATTGAATCATTACAAAGAAGCAGACGTGTAAATACAGAATACATCCAGCAGCTGAAACTTGGTGAGATTAGATGCGATTAATTCATGTGTGTGACATTAAGGTGTTTAAGGGGGTGAGAGTTCAGGAAAGTGACTGCTCTGTGGAAGAAGCTGTCTGCTAGCCTGCTGGTTCTGTCCCACAGGCTCCTGATATAAGGACAGTACGGCACTGCCATCACTCACTTTATTGCAGCAGAAATGTGTGGGGATCAACTTCCTCACCGCTCTTCTTTTAGTTACATTTCCTTGAGTATGAATTCATCACCCTGCGACGGCACGAGTAGTTCTGGTTCCATGAATTCATGTTTGTGTCAGGTGAGATGGTGAACCTCATCGCCCCCCATGGAGCAAGTCAAAAAGAACGTTGTTGAAAGCCTCAGGGACCAGGATTTGTTTTATGACGTGAAAAGATGCTCTAAATGAACTTCTCATCTCCTCTCTGCTGCAGCAGCTCGGTGCTGAACGTGTCCTCTTGTGATGGCGGTTTGACAAAAGTTGCACTCGGCCGTTGAACTTTTCTCCTCCTTTAGCGTCAAATAATTCCACACGGCAGACATGAGTGCAGCTCTGCAGGCTTGTGTTCTCATGATCCAGTGGATGGAACCATCACTAGTAATAATGCTAAAGCACTGTAAACTACTGGTGTCAAATGTATGTTGTTGTTACTAAAGCTGCCATGTCCTGTTTCTGATTGTCATTCCAACAGTGGTGGAGCTCCAGCAGCCCAACCTACTGGTCCACTGGCACATCCAAGCCCAGTGTTGTTCCTCCACCTTCCACTCAGGTAACCTGTGTTCTATGTGACCATCTGCAGCAGCTGGAACAATCAACTGAGTGCTATTCAAGATGGTGTTGACCAAGCTTTAAATGTAAGTCCCTGTTTGGTTCATGTCTTTAAAAAACAAGATTTTAACAAGTACCAACCCATTTTAGATTGCAAATAACTTTCTGCTTTGTCCCATGACAATATTGGTTTTTGCTCCAAAGGTAGAATGTGTATCAATAATTGTAAAACCACTGCATTGACAGTAAACAGGTCATGGTTAAAGTCTGTAAATCAATGGATGGCTGTGTCACTAAATACAGTGGTATGAATAAGTTTGGGCAGTTTGGGCAACATTGGTTGTTTGGATGCAAAATTCCAGTTAAATATATCTTATAGGAGACAAACACAGTGATATTTGAGAAGTGAAATAAAGTTTATATGATTTACAGAAAGTGTGCAAGAATTATTTAAACAAAATTACGCATGTGCATAAATGTAGGCACCCTTTTATCTTATTGATTTTAATACCTTTAGCACTAATTATTGGAACTCAACATTGGTTTGGTAACCTCAGTGACCCTTGACCTCCATACACAGGTGAGTCCAATCATGAGAAAGGGTATTGTTTGATGTCAATGTAGAAAACTGAGTGTCCAACATGAGAATAAAGTGATCTAGACTGTGTCTCTGTCTCTGACCTTTGTTCAAGCTTCAACACGTCACTCAAAATGTGTTTCTTGATGTTTGGTGCTGAGAAGAGGAGGCTGTGAGAACTGCTGTTCTGGCTCAACAGCACTTCCATGGTGACAAGAAACAAAGTTTATTCCAGAGGTGTCCTCAGTGGGTCCTGCATGCTTCAGGTCTCTTCCAGGAACAGCATATGTGATTATAATGAGGGGCTGGCAATTTGGCATTTTCACAAGCTTGGTGATGACATCACTACATTGAGGTTTGAGCTGGAGTGTCACTGAGTTTTATGATCATGGTTTTCACTTGAAATGGGAGTCAGGAAGCAGCGTTGGACGTGTATGATGACAAGGACA
Source organism: Blennius ocellaris (assembly GCF_963422515.1). Lineage (NCBI taxonomy): Eukaryota > Metazoa > Chordata > Actinopteri > Blenniiformes > Blenniidae > Blennius > Blennius ocellaris. The sequence continues at coordinate 10,681,295 of NC_137659.1, forward strand.
CAGACCAACGAGACCAAGAGGATTTCCACCCGGCTGAAGAGTGAAGAGGATGTGCTTCTCCACATAAATAAGATTTATCAGACGTGAAACAGTGGTTTTTACAAATACTTGACCCACGTAGGATAACCTGCTCCAGATTTGATCGGTCTGCGTGTAGTGGTTTTAGATACCTGGACCGGGTCCAATGTGAGGCAGTTTAAAGCTGCAAGCAGCATTGGACGGGACCTCGCAAAAGACGCGTTTTTTTTCAAAATAAGTCAATTTATTTTATTTTTTTACTTAAATTATAATTAACCGGTCTAGAGGATCGTGCCCACCCCGACGGGCAGTATTTTGCGAGGTCCTGTCCAATGCTGCTTGCAGCTTTAATTGAAGTTGGAATTCATTTCGTTTGATATTTATCCCTCAAAGTTTTCCCTGCGATGTAGAGGCCAGCTAGCCGCTTGAATTATGATCTGTTAAATTTCAAACGATTAAGACCAAAATGCAGTCTTTTTTTTCCTCAATATACAAACATAAGTACAACCAAAGTACCAATGGTTTATGCATTGCTCATTGTTTATAATTCAATATTCTTTTCAGTCTTGTATATAATCAATTTCTGCCATAAAAGGGGTTTCAAACATATCACCAGTGGGTCAAATCTTACCCGTAAGAGACTACAACCATACAGGACTTAGCTAGTGGTCAAAACCACTAGCTAAGCTAAAGTGGCGGTTAGTACTGATCAAAAATACTCAAACGACGACAAAGTAATGCTGTAAAGTTTTCATTGATTTTTTTTTTTTTTTTAAAGATTATAGCAACTGATCCAATTTTTTCACCTTCATTGTGTCTAAACAGGTAAATTCACTCAAATCACACAACTTAAAAAGATAACATATTGGGCTTCTTTTTAGATTTTATACTTTGATAAGTATCTAATGATTATGAAAGTAAACGGGAAGCAGAATATAACGCTGTGAATATCCTCGCAGCATTGAGACATCAGTTGCCATTGTCAGAAGCAATAAGAAAGAAAATAGTCCCAATATTCTTTGGCGTGCTCAACATTTAAGCATTTCTACATCTATTACATGGTTAAGTGCAGCATTTAAGTGATATTCCCCTCACTACAGGGTATAAGTGCAGCATTGAAGTGACATCACCTTTAATACAAGGTTAGTGCAACATTTAAGCATTGGTAATGAATCTGGACTTTCGTGTGTGGTGCAAAGAGGGTCACTCTTTCCAGAAGAGAATGTAGACCAGGCCGTTTCCGTCGCCGCACACCAGCTCAGTGGGCTTTGCTGGATTCACCTCCAAGACCAGAACAGGGCTTTCGCACACAAACATGCCCACCTTCAGGAAGAACAGAGATCACAATTATTTTTAAAGTATTGTTTTTATCTGAAACTTGAGTAGAGAACTACTTTAATTTAATTTGATCTTGAACTATTGACCAACAGATAATTGAACTTCATTCTCATTTACAAACATTTCATTCACAGAGTGTTGTACATTACATTTGGACAATAACCCATTTTGTCCTTTAGCACTATTATGTACCTGTTTTTTGGTGTTGCGGTCCCACAGCTTCACTGTGCGGTCGAGGGAAGCGGAGATGATGGTAGTGTCAGTCAGTCTCAGCTGAGTGATCTTGTCATTATGAGCCTGTGAAATAAAAGAAACATCACTGTTAATACTAAAATAATTTCTAACCATTTTGTCTGTTTGCTGGGAGATCAGACTTTATGTAAATAATCTGTGCAATAAAAAGCACTGGGCTGTGACTAATTCCCAACAGAACATCTGAAAAACTGTCCAAAATATTTAGAATATTTGCAGGACCTCTCTTTGAAGAACTTATTTTTTGCCAAACTATCTTCAACCCTTCTCAGTTTAGTCTCCATGAATTAGAAACTGGTCCAGCCATCAGCGTATCAGTGACTTTTTGGGGCAAATCTCAACAGTAGTATTATGCAATATGTAAACTCCAGGTGAATTTCCATCCAAATTTCAGAGTTTAAGTATTTGAGTTTTCATCATCCAAACTAATAATCAAAAATAGATTTTGTGATTAGTCATTTCTTTTGTGCATTTTATAATTTTTGGTTGAGTTGATGATAAAGTTGGAGTCCTATAAAGTCTAAAAGGTACGGGGAGCACATGCTGTGATGTTCACTTTAATAACAATTTATAAAAATGTACCTTAATCCTTTTACGGAAAAGTTCTTAAATTAACTGAAATATCACATCCCTGAATGTTACAATTAAAACATGCACTACCTTCATTTGTACAATACTTTTCTCAGACATGGTTTTTCAAAATTTTAAATGTGTTTGCACAGTTAAGTTAATTGATCCAATTAAGTGACTAAAAGGAAGCAAAGCTTCAACAGAGCAGTACCTGTCTCAATGATTAGTACACCAATTCATTCACGCACATTATTACTGTCAGTGTAGAAGCTACCAGATAGATTGTCCAATAAAAGCTTAAGATACACTGAACACTATAAAAAAAATTAAAAAAAACAGGATTCAGGATTTGATCTTTCTTTTCTTACAGGTTTTCTCTTGCTCCACGACAAAAGCTGAGGAGGTTGATTAAACCACATGTTGCCCTTCATGTCTCCACACACCACAAGTTCTGACAAAAAAAAGAGGAAATAGATTAGGCATCATATGTTTAAGACCCCCCCCCCCCCCAAAAAAAAAAAAAAAAAAAAAACCTACAGGATATTGACTGTCAAATGTCAAATGATTTTTTGATAAATCCATAAAAGTACTAGGGCTTTTTTTCAGTTTTATGTGGAAGTGAATGATTTTTATGTTTCTGAGAACAAATGCTTAATCAATTAAATCCACACACTAAATGATAAATACCTCTGTCCTTTGTTATAGCAGTTATGAGGGCTTCCCTCTTCTTTAGCTCCTCATCTTCCTTCTCATCTCCGTCCTCCTCTTCACTTCTCTCCTCCTGTGTCTGCTGTTCTTTCTCTTTCTCCTCCTGGCTCTGCTGTTCTTTCTCTTTCTCCTCCTGGCTCTGCTGTTCTTTCTCTTTCTCCTCCTGGCTCTGCTGTTCTTTCTCTTCCTCCTCCTGGCTCTGCTGTTCTTTCTCTTCCTCCTCCTGGCTCTGCTGCTCCTCTTCTTCCTCCTCCCGGCTCTTCTGCTGCTCTTCTTTCTCCTTCTGGCTCTGCTGCTGCTTTTTATTCTTCTGTCCCTTGATTACCTGCTTCTCCATCTCCTCTTCATCTTCCTCCTCCTCTTCCTCATCCTCTTCCTCAGCTTCCTCCATCTCATCTTCCTGTTCTTCCTCAGCTTCCTCCATCTCATCTTCCTGTTCTTCCTCAGCTTCCTTCATCTCCTCTTCCTCATCCTCGAAGTCCTCCTCCTCTTTCTGACTCGCCACTTTCTTTTCATTCTTCGCCTTTCTCTCTAGTTGTGAGTGCTTCTCTTCCTCATCCTCCATGTGTTCTTCATCCTCCATGGCCTCGTCCTCCTCATCACCTTCATCCTCCCAGTCCTCATCCTCTTCCTCATCCTCAAAGATTTCTTCCTCTTCCTGACTCGCCACTTTCTTTTCATTCCTCTCCTTTTCCTGTAGTTGTGAGTGCTTCTGTTCTTCGTCATCCTTGTGTTCTTCATCCTCCATGTCCTTGTCCTCCTCATCTTCATCCTCCATGTCCTTGTCCTCCTGATCTCCCTCCATTTTCTTTGCCTTCTTTTCCTCCTCCTTCTCATCTGACTTCACTTCCTCTTCCTCCTTGTCACCCTCTTCCTCCTCTTCCTCATCCTCATCTTCCTCCTCCTCCTCCTCATCATCCCTGTCCATTTCCTCCAAGGAAACTGAGGCGAACATTAAGGAGTCCTTTGATTCGGGGCCCAAGATGTACTGCAAGAGAAGACAAAGTTTTGCTTCAGTAAAAACAGCTTAGTTTGGACTTGGTGATTCAGAAAACAATTGTCATCAGCAAAAGGAGCACAAAGTAGAATAATTTACGTATGTGAAACTTCAGCTCTATGAAAATGTGGCTCTGATTCCAAATGTAATTTCAGACATTTTATTCACGCATGTGATCAAATCTTGATCCTCATAGGAAACCTTGTAATATAGGAATCCTTTCTTCAACACATGGGTGATAATTAACTATTTCTTTATGTTGACCAGTGACATAAAGCAGTGAAAGTCGAAGTTAAACTCACCATGAAGCCAATGTGAACTTTTCCTTCACGTTCGCCGACAAACCACACACTATTGTTGTCATTGCGGATTATACCGTGGATAAGAGTGTCCTGCCAGCTTAAAACAAGAAAAATACAGAGGTGTTTTAAGGGTTTCCCAAAATATACAAAATCTGAATGAACAAGAAACAAAACACAGTAACTACTTAGAACTTAGTCAAAATGGGTACCAATATGACAAATGCACAAAGAGGATTTATTAACTGTAGCGAATTGTTATGATTTGGCTGCTGAAATTCATTTAGTAATTTGCACATTTCAGGTATTTGTTCATTTATGTGTGAAGTACAGTGAAAGGGAAGTGGTTTTATTATAATGACGTTCTTTTATGAAGTGGTTTCCCATTTTCACTTTCAATACTCAAGTTCTCTGGGATTTCCATTTTCTTTTAAAAAGAATAAGCAATTTGACTCCCCAATAACTTTTTTGATACAAAACGAACATGTTTTTATATAAAGGAAAAGAATCAGTGTCAAAACCTAAAAAGTTGTGATTAAATCACAATATCGATGAGTAAGAAATCCCTACAATAGGCTTTTTATGACTTCAAAGCTGTTGCTTTGTTTTGTTTTGTTTTTTTAAATAATCAACTGACCCTGAGATCTCACGGTGCCATTTGTTACGCCCACGACATGACACATCAAGTATCCTCCCAGTGACGGTCACCCCAAACAGTATTTTGCTGTACGAGAAGAGGCGCACCACTTGGTCCGTCACTTTATAGGGACTCCCCTTCACCAGGCTGCAAGAAAACACAGAACAAAGAAACCCTTATACAACTATATATATATATAACAGAGATGCAAGACCAAATTCTGCACTTTTTCTGCAAGCAGCACTATTTTGGTTCAGCACAGCTCAAAGTTGTATTTTCAGCTTTTCTGTTGACAATTAGATTCCCGATAAATCTTTAAACTTTATGATTTTATGTGTAACAGGCTGATGCATCTCGTTTGTAATTGAATGCTTTTTTTGCAGAAGTCCAGAGTTTCAATGTAATGACTATGGAGGGTACTAGCAGCCGAAATTAGCTTTCTCCGCAGCTTTCTTCATGATAGAGCGAGAAGCTCAGCCATTCAGAAGACTCAAAGTTGAGCCGACTCAAAAGCGACTCCTCTACATTGAGAGCAGCCAGTTGAGGTGGCATCCGATTAGGATGCTCCCTGGTTGCCTCCCTTTCGAGGTTTACCAGGCATGTCCAACTGGGAGGAAGCTCCGAGGTCGGCTCAGGATTCGCTGGAGAGATTATATCTGTGGCTTGGCCTGGCAGCGGCTCGGGGTACCCTCCAGTAGAGCTGGAGGAAGTTGCATGAGACACGGATGCCTGGGCTTCTCTGCTCTCTATGCTGCTACCGTGACCCCAAATGGACTAAGCAGGAAACATGGATGGATTGATACACGGATGGATGGAAACTGCAAACAGAACTTGGTAGAAACTGATGCACATTTTTCTTTAGCCTTCTGTGATACAGTGATTGCACACTGAACTATCTGGGCTCATGTCGCCATCGGAACAAAAATGAGGGATCCTATAAGCGAAGTTAACATTTTTAGGCAAAAACATGTTTTATCGTGAGATTGAGGGTTCGCTGGATGACGAAGGACAAGGATGTCGTAACTCTTATGTTTACCTGGCCTTGTTGTGTTCTTCATTCCACATCATCCTCCAAACATCAACCACCGGTGACGCCACGTAGCTAATCGCAAACTCATCTTCGGACATGAAGTTAGCCGCTATGATGGCAGTGTTGGACACCTGACGCAAACATTCATTTGGTTAATTTGGTTAATTTGGCGTATGCCAAACATAATGACATACGCATGTGCTTCAATAAGCTTTCTTGTGGGATTATTCACCTGTTTGTGGGCAACAATGTTGTTGTGATGCCACACCTCCACCAAGCCGGACTCATAACCAGCAAGAAACATTTCACCGTTTTCAGAGTAGCACAAAACTGAAACACTTTTCTTGTGGTCTGCAGGATAGTCTGTGCAGAAAGGGGATAATATGGTTTCATAACTAGTGTGTAAATAGTCTGACATGACATAAGAGAGCTGAAGAGGGAACTGTGTTGCAACTGTTCAGTGGCCATCTGTAAAGAAAACTTTTTTTTTTTTTTTAATTTGATTCAGATTTTAACGGGAAAGCTAAGGTCAGTTCTGTAACCAAGTTTGTATTTAATTATCTTGAAAATAATTCTAGGGTGTGTCCATTAAGTATCCTTCTATTTTCAAGTCTATTTACCCAATGTAATGTCCTCCTCACTAGTCGGCACGAAAAAAATGAAAGAACTGACTCCAAGTTGTTCTGAACTGTGCAGCCTGCCCAGAACGAGAAGGAGAGCAGCAACACGGCAGAACAAGTGTACTTTATTGATCCCCCATGTGGAAATCATTTCTCTGTATTTAACCAATCCTATTCACACATATCCATAACTGCACGTGTTAGGAGTTTCTTTCATTTCAGTGTTAATAATCACATAGTTTACCACATAGTTTTAAAACGCAGTTTCGCCATTTTTGTCTTGAATTTACTCTTCTGGTTTTCATCCTTGTTTGGCCCTATCATTAGGTCAATCATCCTGTTAGCCACTATAAATTATACCAACCTGCATGAGAAGTGTCGCATGAATAAAGTTTGAATAATTAATGGAGCTGTACCTCTACCCCAGGCCCAGATGCGAACTGAGCGATCTTCAGACACTGTGATGATTTCGTTCAATTCCTCCTTAAGAGCGAGTCCTTGAATAGCACCACTGTGCCCGTAGAGGGTGGCAATGTGCTCCACCTGGTCATTAAAAGAGACAATAATACTGCAAATGAGAAGATAAAGCTGAAACAAACATGAGTTGAATCAGTTTTCTTATAGACGAACACTTTTGCTTTGACTTGGAGCAGCAACTGTAACAAAATCAAAGAACAAGTGTGTATAAACCTTAAAGTGAGCCCTCACCAAGAATGAGAGGAGCAGCTTTCATGAAAAGCATGTAGTAGTGAAGACTTTATTTCAAACAAACTGACCTGTAAGGGCTTCCAGACTTTCACGTTGCCATCATTAGATGCAGTGAAAACAGTCAGGTCTCCTGGCTTGGTTTCATTTTTCTCATCTTTAATTCAAAGCATGAACAAAAAAGTTACAACAACAAGAGAAATTGCACGTCTGGACTATTTTCCCTTGAAGTCCAGTACCTGTGTTTGACGGGAGGCAGCACTGGTTTATACGCTTCTTGTGAGCAGAGATGTGGCTGATCTCTGCCGTTGTTTCCAACTCCCACACATGTACCCCCCCCTCTGCGCACCCTGCAATCACATGTTCTCCCTGCGCACAGTGAAGTCAGTTAGTTCTATTAAAAAGAAATGACAGCTCTTCCTTGAGATACAGTCGTGTAGCTTACTCACCAGACAGCAGACTGAAGTCAAGGGACACTTCCAGGAGATTTCTCTGATGCACTGACTTGCCTCAAGGTCCCAGAAACAAAGTCTCCCATCATTTGAGCAGCTTACCTGAAACAGAAACAAGTCTATGAAGACACAATCAACTCAAGAATGTACAGCGCTTTTCATCACATTTTAAATGTGTTCCTCTTTGACCCGTGACCGACAACCCATCAGGAATTACTATAGCGACAGTGACCGTGTGACAACTCCAGATAACAGCCAATCCGGGGTTTACATTGACATACTTGACTCAAGCGATTCTGAGGACTCACCACACTATCGCGAGTCCAAACGCAGCCGTTGATCCAGTCCCGGTGAGCATGAGGCAGAGACTTTGAAAGGCGGCCAGGTAGGGGCCTTACATCCCACAACATCAGAGACTGAAACAAGCAGATATTCTTCACCCGAGCACTTTAACATTACCCCTGTTTACATGTGGACATTTCAAAGCAAAATACGAAAGCTTTTACTCAACTACCTTAACCCATCAAGTTTAGATAACGTACATCATTACGATTCTTGAAAAGAAAACATAATCATGAAATAAGTTTACTCATCTAATAATGTCAGCTATTTGTCGTCAAAAAAAGTAATGACTCTGTGCTACCCCTTTATTAGACAAGGAGTAAGTTATTGTTTGTTTTAATTGCTCTTGGTTTACTGGGATCGGCTACAGTGCAGTGAAATCATATTTAATTTCTTACATTCGATTTAACTGAATGTTAATACAGTGAAATCTCTTAATGTTCTAGAAAACCAAATAAACAATCAACTGAATATTTTAGTTACCAGGTCTTTTCCACCAGACAGCAGCTGTTTGCCATCAGGACTGAAGGCCAGGCAGGTGACTGCTAAAGTGTGGCCCTTTAGCAGCGCGCAAGGTTCCGTATTTGGGTCTTTATCAAGAGTCTTTAAAGGCCACAGAGCAACAGTGCTGTCCTCTGATTGGAAAAGAAACACAGTGTTACTGCCACCTACGGAAAAACATTTACAGTTGTCTTGAGCATCATCATTACGAGCAGTCATCTTACCGGATGCTGTCGCCAGGTAAGTTGAGCTTTGTGCCATTGCCAGGACGACACCGAACTGCATAGAAAACATGCCCACATAGTCTAGGCTTCCATCATCCTTCTTCTTGTACACCCTCATTCGTTTGTCACTCCCTGAAAACACCAGTACTTCCGTCTTATTCTTCTTTCTCTTCACAACGACCCACAGCATGCAGAGGATGGACAGCTTGACGAAGTCAATGGACTGAATCTTCTCGCCTGCAAACGAATCATTGTTATGGTTGGCACTGTATGGCTTATCAACACCAAAACTATGCTAATTTCAACCGATTGACAAAAAGTCATGTTAAAATTAGGTTTAAAATGCCTTCTCCATACATTTACATTTGGAACCGATAACTCACTGTTGTTTTTTTTCCAAATATATGCAACTTCGTAATATAATTCTCCTTTGTACTTTCTTTAATAACTATACAGGATTTCATAGATTTAATTTATGAGAGAAGCTTGAAGAGCACTTTGTGTTTTTTGGCTTCTGGTGTAAATTTCTGATACTTGTCATCTTGTTCAAAAAAACAAATGACATCACATCACAAAAGCATACCTGAAGTAAGACTAAAGATTTTGATGCTGTCAAGGTGGTACCCAACCGCAACATCGTCTCCATGTGCAGCCACACACAGTGCAGCAGGCCCAGATGTGGCGGATTTCATTTTCTTCTGAGGAGGCTCCTGCAGACTCTAACAGAAAAAAAAAGACTTTGAGCAGCTTGAAGAAAAGAAAATGCTCCTACAATAATATAATATAATAATATAATAATCTTTATTTCTATAGCACTTTTTATACATTAAGCAACACAAAGTGCTTCCACAAAAATTAAAAACAGTGCAAAGATAAAATAGATGAATAAAAAGCAGGTGAAACACACACGCACACATGCAGACACACATCATAGGTGAAGACATGCCGAGTGATATGGAGACATGGCAGGACACCGAGGACTAAGGTGAGGAAAGGGACATATTTGGGCCGTCCACACTGGGGGCGGCACAACTTCCGACCACAGGGGGCGCCGCCCCACAGATCCCCCCCCAACCGGGCAGACAAGCCAATCCCACCGCATACGCGGGGGACCTGCCAGGTGCCCGGGCAGGGAAACCCATGGGACGGCTCCACCAGCGGCAAAAACCGGCCACCACCAGTGTAGCGCCCCCTAGAGGAACCACTGGAGATAAAAAAGAAAATTAGATAATTATCTGAAATAAATAAATAGAAGTAGATAAATACATTGATCAAATACATAACTATATACACACAATGTTCCACATTGTTACTTAAGATTACTTGCTTGTTATTTTTAATGTGAAGACAAAGGTGATGTTGACTGTAAATTATTATTGTACACAAAGTTGACAACATCAAATATGGTGATGCATATAAGGGGAATGTGAGATATTTCTTGTGCAAGATATGCAAGAGGTTATTACTTCAACGTTTTTCAACGTGGTGACTGAACGTCCAAGTCCACCTGACCAGAGTCGGATCTGTTTACAAAACAAAAAAAACAATACATTAGAAATAGGAAAGCAAGGGTTTGTATGTCCCCCTGTATGTGTTTGTTTTTCTTGCCCAGTGGTGGTAATGTCAATGCACGTGACTGCCCGTCTCTCTGTCTTGTGATGGGTTTGTGACCTGATGAGGATGGATGGCTGAGGCATCAGTGGACCAATAATGTTGTACTCATTCATACTTTGAAATATGCAAGTATGAATTTGTTTGCTACTCTCGGCTCACACTGGGGCCTAAACTAGTCAAACAAAGCTGTGCATCTGTCTGAATTTGTGTCGGTCTGTAATTACATTTATTCATGTTTACTAAAATGTGCATGTGTCTATTTGTAATTTGGTGTGCAAGTACTGAAATCGTTCAAACTGTGAAAGTCCCCATCTCAAACTCTACATCAGACTGGCCATTTATTTAGCTGGATGTTGACAGGTTAATTTTGATATCTTGGCTTTCTTTGCCCTACGTCAAGGCTGAGGTTCTCACTTCTGTCAAACCAGATTGTGTAATGCTATTTAAAGCATTAAAAGCTTAACAAAGAGTATAGGTCAACCTAAAATACAAACGTGTCAAGGGTGAGCTTACAAGTCTACACCGAGAGCAAAGAAAATCCTAATTTGAACGAAATCTCTGACAAAGCAGGAGAAGGGCAAAATTCACTTGCATAAATTCATAGGCCTGTTTGGGGTGGAGGAGAAGACAGAGAGATTTACAAGTCCATGTCGACTCGCACGCATCAACCATATTACACACGGACAAAATCTAAATCCACACAAATATTCCTTTCCACATCTGCGTGGACACCTAAAATTTTGATATACAAACAGTAAGTAGCAACATGCAAACACAAATCAAGAGAACACATCTGTCCAAAAGCCATTATGTTAACATAGTTTCACAATTATTCTCCCTTCAGTCATCACTATTATTTTGTATATAAAGTAAAGCTTCACCGTGCAATCAGAGCTGGCTGTCAGAAGCATGTGTCCTTCCTCGAGGAAAGTGAGGACCTCTGTACCCCAGCTGTGAGCCTGGAAACATCCCACACAGGTGGAGGTGGGCAACGACCACACCCTCACTTCTCCACCGATCGAGCCAGAGCAGAGCATAGAGGAAGACGAGAAGCTGAGACTGCGCACGGATCGCTGGTGACCACAAAGCAACTGAGGATATAAAAAAAAAAGACAGAGGAACAGTTTGGCCTGATGCTGCTGCAGTCTGGAGAAGAGCCATGTGATACAAAGTGCATTAAGTTCACCAATTATAAACTTCACATGTATTATTATTACTACATTTGTCCTTTTCTGTCCAGCCAACACCAACTCAAGATAGTTGTCGTTTTCTCTAAATCTGGAAAGTAAAGCTTCCACGCACTTCTAAATATGACTGAGACAAGCGTCTCACGAAGACAACTCACCGAATGTTTTTTATTCTGGAGCCAGTTCCACAAGATCACGTTTCCGTTCCAGCAGCCAGCAGCCAGTAAGTGATCTTCAGGGTCAAAGGTCACACAGTTCAGGGGGCTGACGCTTTGCAGAGAGGCCACTTCGTGATTTTTAGCAGAGGACCACACCTGAAGAGCACAGACATGTTAATATATATCAGTGTTTGTGTCGTGGTTCATTGCGAAACTACTAGTATTATTATGTATGCTCTTGACTCACTACAACAAAGTAGATCATGTTGTTGTGAAGATTTAGTCAACAGTTGACACTTAACTCTGGTTAACTGCGTTTTTTTTTTTTTTTCATGATGCACACAAAAAACCTCAATGAAAAACAGAAAACAATATTGCTATAATTGTTGAAGTGAATTGTTATATGATTTGTTTTAGACTCACTTTTAGCATGAAGTCAAGGGAAACCGTCACAAAGTGCTTCTTGTCTGCACTGACGTTACTCGCTGTTATTGCATTACTGTGGCCATCAATGAGAGCAGTCCTGCAGTGAGAAGAATCCGATATCAGGTCAGCAGTAAAACCACAATTTGCCATCAGTTTGAGGTTTTGGGCATGTGAAGCGTTTTAAAAATTCTGCTTTGAACCCTCATCTCACCTGCATCCGTTCTCCACATCCCAGACCTCGATGCGCCCATTGAAGGAGGTGGTGGCAAGACGTCCGTCCTTTAGAAATATACAGCTGGAGATGCCATCGCAGTTGCTGACCAGCGACTTCGCTTCCTGCTCACGAATGAGATATATATATATTTATACACACACACACACACACACACACACACACACACACACACACACACACACACACACACACACACACACACACACACACACACACACACACACACACACACACACACACACAATTAGGCAAAAAAGACAGACATGCTCCATGTTCATGTACAATAAAACTATATCTGTGTGTGTATGAAAAAAAAAGCATTTTTATGGCTTACCTGTCCAGTCTGTGCGTTGAGGAAGTGCAACATTCCTTCAGCACTACCAACCACCATCAGCTGTTTATTTGGACTCAAAGTCAGGCAGGTTGGTTCAGAGCGGAGTGTCGACAGCACCATGCTGGGGTAAAACACACAAAACAAATATAAGTATATATAAGAAGGAGCTGACCTTCCATCCATCCATCCATTTTCTGCCGCTTATCCGGGGCCGGGTCGCGGAGGCAGCAGTCTGAGCAGAGTTTCCCAGACTTCCCTCACCCCAGACACTTCCTCCAGCTCTTCCGCTGGCACCCCAAGGCGTCCCCAGGCCAGCCGAGAGACATAGTCCCTCCAGCGTGTCCTGGGTCTGCCCCGAGGCCTCCTACCGGAGGGACATGCCCGGAACACCTCCCTAGGGAGGCGTCCGGGGGGCATCCGAAACAGGTGCCCAAGCCACCGCAGCTGGCTCCTCTCGATGTGGAGGAGCAGCGGCTCTACTCTGAGCTCCTCCCTGGTGGCTGAGCTCCTCACCCTATCTCTTAGGGTGCGCCCAGCCACCCTACGAAGGAAGCTCATTTCAGCCACTTGTATCAGGAGCTGACCTATGACAAGCTAGTTGCTTATCACAAAGGTAACAAGTTCTAACAACTCATTTACTGATGGTTTCTGAGTATGAGCAGTGAGCATTGAGTGATTTTTTTTTGTTTACACCATTTAAGTAATCGCTACATACACTTTTTAATTAAGAAAGAAATAGTTTTCCACATGTATAAATGAAGTATATGAGTATACTGTATATGTAATTGATTAACTTCTGTGCAAAATGGAAAAAAAGTAAACGTCCTGGCAATGACTGAAAGTCATTTTTGACAAAGAACTGTTTACCTGATGTCTTGAGGGTCATATTTCAGACGAGTATGACACTCCACTATCCGGTTCACTCCTTTCATCGTCAGACCTTTTGCCCAGGAATGAGCAGGGGTCATTGGAGGATTGCGAAGGGCTTCTTGAATGAAAAGAGTCGGCCAGGAGGAGAGAATGGCAGCGTGGCACCGGAGGAAAGTGTGGCAGTTCAAGAGATGTTTTATGAAGTGTCCTGACAAGACAAAGAGACAATGTGATGAGGAATGAAAATAAATTGAGCAAGAATTTTGTGGCAAAAAAGTGTTTTAAGCACATACTCGACCGGCCAGATGCAAACTCCTTCTCTGCAGGGAAATCAGAAATTCACAGGTTTATAACATTATTGTTATAGACAAAACAACTTCAGTAGACATTTCATCTATTACATGAGGTGGGCATCCATACTCACTATACAAGTTGTACACATCCAGGAGGTGGTGCAGGAGACTGTTTCTCACATTGGCATACATGAAATAAAAGCTGGACAGCAAGGACTCAACAGCCTCCACCTGTCCACTTTGAATCTGACCAAAGCCAATACAGATATGAAACAGTTAAACGTTTCAGTTAATGTCAGGCTCAACTGTTAGTGTATTATTAAAGTTAACATTCTAATGTTTTGAGATTCATTGGTACATGATGATTATTCACTGCATCCAAAGAATGTTATTTTGTTGACTAGTATAAAAGTCCCACGGTTGATTTGTGAAGTAGTATTTATGAAATGAAGAATTCCTCACAAGGCTTTGAGGCAGGTGCATGACGGAGTTGACCTCGCAGTGAAAGAAGGTATCTTGTCCCTCAGGATCAGCCCGTGTCCACAGGTGAGCTGCAGATAAAACAATATTTTAATAAGCAGCCGCCTCCACTTCATATTGTGAAAACAGAAAAAGAAATTGGCAGACTTTACCGGCCAGAATGAGGTGAGCTCTGTTTGTTTCACTTTCTGCAGGGAGGAGAACGTCTTCAAAGGCTCTCCTCACCTCCAGATTGTTTAGACTCAGCAAGTCGCTGGTATTGTGGCAATGAGATGGATCCATCAGGCTGCAGGAAAAATAGCAAACGTATTTAATTCTTCTTTAATAATCACATTGCAATACAATGCATCATTTGGAATTTGGGTTGTGATTCAATTAGAGAATAATGGCATCTCGTATGGTGAAATTCACCAGTAACTGATGTCATAACTTCTTGAGGCTTGTTGAATTATACCTTTGTAATGTCTGCACTATGCGGGTGAAAGCCGCCATGGGAACGCGTCCTGTGGGATTCCTGGAGAGGTGCAGGACTTCCTGCCATGTGACCTCTCCTTTGTGAGAGGACAGACTGTTGCATGTGTTCAGCACAGAGTACAAGTCTCTCTCCTTCAGACCTGACATTGGAGAGAAGATAGATGTGGTTAATTCAGTTTCAGCATCTTCCTCAAAGTTTTACAATCACGACTTCCATGATACAAGTCTGAGGATGAAGCTGGTTCCATTTAAAGACCTACTACATCAGCCAAACAGACAAAAACTTTCAGCCAAATGCTCTAAGCTGAACCACAGTTGAGTATAGCGTATCATTTTGCTTTATCTAAGAATCATCTCCTTGTCCTTGTCATTGTCCAATTAATTACATATATAATTATATGTCACGAGATTCCTCTACCGTAACATAGCATCCACATTTTGAAATAGGACGAACACAACATTAAAATGTATGCGCATGTCGAATCATACCAGTGGTGCTAACAGTGAGCACTGCCAGTGCCCAGCGGAGTCCCTGCATGTCTCTGTAGTGCGAGCAGAGTCTCTCCAGGATGTACTGCACCAGCTGGCTTAAAGACTGTGGTATACCCAGCAAGGTTTCCTTCATCTGAGACACAAAGACAGATAACATAATCATTGTAATAAATATTAAAAAGCTGACAAATCAGATGGACAATGTGATGCTCTGAATGAACCTATCAGTGTATCGTCAAATAATCAGTCTTGCGCCTCAGAGACAATGGCATCTTCCTGGTAGATCCTCCAAAGGAAGGTGACCAGGAGCCATCGGGAATAGATGTCAAAACCACCTCAACAGCTCCGCTCAACTAGACTTAATTATTACAGTTTATCCTGGGTGGCTGACTGGATCCCTCAATCACAAAAAGTGAGGCCGGCACATTGGGGAGAAAACTAATTCCAGTCCATGACTATAGGTTAGAGTCGGGATGAAGATTTCAATGATCAAGTAACATATGAAGTATGGAAATGTATGTTGATCATGTCTAAGACAAATAAAAGTCAATGTTTTTCACTTAATTTTTGCAAACTATTTCAGAGATTCCAGATAAATATCACTGCACAAACCCTATCAAAGGAGGCGAAGTTCCTCAGGTCTTCACACACCAGACGGAGGTAAAGAGGACTCGCAGCTCCCTTGTTCATTACCAGCATTTGGAGCTGAAAAAGTGAACACAGCACAGTTTTAGCACCAAAAGAATTGCACAACGTGTGATGTCTGCAGTAGAAGAGAGAAGAAAACCTGGCTGTTCAATGCAGAGTCACTCAGTTTCTTCCCAAAGGTGTCCAGTTCCTTTTTAACGATTTCCCGGCGGTCCGGCATGGCAAGTTGTCCCAGGGAAAACAGGACTGTGCCTGTTTTTTTGACCAGCGTTTGGAGCAGAGGTGCTTTGGAGGTCATGCTCACGACCAAACACACACCCTGAAAAACAAAAGATGCAGAACAGTTAGGGTTAGAGAGAAACATGAGAAAGGAAACGAGAGATCCAATCTCATCCAAAAACCTCACAGTGGAAAATAATTTCTGCATTTGTCTACTGTAAATGTGGAAAAATCCTTGGAAATTAACTTCACAATTTCTGCGAGAATTTTATCCCAACAAATTACATTTGTCATAACCAACTTTGGGTATCCAACGTTTGGAAGCCATCATTTTAGATGGACTCCTACAAATGTCACTGGATGCTTAAAGGTGTGTATGTCCAGTTCTGTTATTTGATGTGTATGAGCCAGCATCAGTGACGATTTGCATATGCAGTCCACTGACCTTTGGAAGCTTCGGAGGGAGCCAATCACAGCTCAGCTGACCTCTGCCATCTCTGATGAGGTCTACTCCATCAACCAGCAGCACCAGAGGCTTCGTCATCTTCATGGCGATCAAGGTGGAGTGGAACTCCACCAGCAAATCTCTGTGATAAAAGAAACAAACATCTCCTCACGTCAACACAGATGGAAACCTATTGGAAAGCAAAACGATGTGAAAGTCACTCACTTGTACGAGCGCGGAAGAGGCGATTCTTCCTGTTTGTCGCCAGTCTTTCTCAGCAACTGAACGAGGCACCGAAGAAGGTTTTCTGCGGAGCGTGCCGATTGGCTGGCAGCCGTCGAGTAGGGAACGACATGGCAGACGAGGGTTTGGTTTTTCCTGGAATCATGTCCTTTCCTGAGGGCTTCAGCTAAAGCAGCCTGTGTGTGAGGAAGTAAGAGTTCAGGTGGTTTATCAGATTTTTATTGAAGCGAGGTCAATCAATCTATAAAATGTTGTTTGAAAATAAAACTTTATCCCTTTCAAAAAGGTACAGAAGTCATTGAGATTTTTTTTATTTTATTTTCACACTGTCGGTGTGTTGTTGGCTTTTTCAAGACTTACATTTTCCAAATGTTAACATTTCATAATCACAATAAATAATAATATGTTAATTTGTTAAACACTTTTAACAATTTTGACTGCTTAGTGTACCAACAAGTATATGAGCCATTGGATTTATGGAAAGGAGAAAGACAGAGGTAAACATCTATAGTCAGTTGTCCAATAGAAAGTTAAATTCTGAGCATGTTTTGGTAAATGTTGCTTTAATTCTGTCACTTTGTATAAAACCTCTGCTTCTGCTTGTCCCTTACGTGTGCATAAATGTTTACACACTTTAATCAAAATGGTAAGAGGCCCGAAGGACAAGAAAAAATGCCAATGCTAAAGATTTCTCAGTCTGGTTATTCATATATAAATGTAGCTGTTTTTATGCAGTGCTAAAAGTAATTTATTTAATTAGTTGCAAGCAAACTACAGAAATCCAGTTAGCGTTCCATCAAAACAGCATTTCTTTAGTCTGCTAGCATATTTAATCAAATTAGAAACCTTCTAATGGATTTACCATGAAGAGAGTTTTGCCCTCTCCAGGCCCTCCTTCCACCACCATCATGTGCCCTTTGCTCTGAACCTGGTGGACAATCTCCACAGCAGCCGACAGCAGCTTGGACCTGCCAAAGAACTGCCTCTGTAGCGCCCCCTGGTGGACCTCCTGCTCGTATACCTCTGATGCGCCCTCATGCTCCTCAGAATTCTGCGATGAAAAACAAATGGTTCAGTATAATTAAGAGCTTAAAATACGAAATACTAACAAATATTAGTTTTGTCCTTGACATTATCACAAAGTTGTTTGCAATACTTAAAAGAGACAGAAACTGTAATACAACAAAAAGATAGTTCAAATTAAATGGTGAAGCTTTGATCATTTCAAAGCTTTCACATCAGTTCATGTTCAGAGTTACTCACATCCACAAACAGTTTCTTAACAGCCATCCAAAGGTCCTCCAGAACAGCTTTGCCAAAGTTCTCCAGTTTTGCCAGATGTGGCTTCCCTTCCCTAACGCCTCCCCACTCACACGAGTAACTAAGGCCGGCACATGAGAAAATTCAGAGAAAAGCACCCATCATGTTGTCATTGTTTCTATTGCAAATTATTCATCATGCCAAATATAGAACCTGAAGTGTGATGCATTTCAAAAATATGGCATTTCAATTTACTGATGCCCATGACTGAGAAAACTCACTTTTTCGTGACCTTAACGTTGTCACGTCTGAGTGTGTTCTTCAAAGTGGTCATTTTCTCCTCAGCATCCTGTGATTCAGGGGCAAACTGTGATCTCCAAGCAACAGGGACCGATCTGGCAAAAGAGGATAAATACAGGAGGAAGCACTTCATTTCAATTCTTGTTATATATTACACTAACTACAACAGGAATAACTCATTGAACTCATTTCACACTGCATATAAACACACTCAAAGAGCATACTTGATGAATTTTGGGTTTCTAAAGTAGCAGAACATCCGCTCATGTGCAACGTCGGGGTAGAGAGCCTGGAACTGACGGATCTCCATCTCAGTGACGGACAAACTTTCCGGGGCCGTGGCCAGCTGGACACAAAGAGAAAAATAAACTCAATTCTCACAATGAAAATGAAAAAAACATTCAATTCAGAGTCATGAAGACATTTGATGTATAATGTCGCACAAATGTCACAATATGATGCTGATGACACACACGCGCACACACACACGCACATGCACACACACACACAAAACATCTATTGTTCCGTTCAGGGTACATAGTTTAATATGTTTACATTATATATGTATATACTTTATAAAACATTGTGCTACGCATTGACCTTAAAATATATACATGTTAAAGATATGATTCACTGCTCAAAAGTAAATTTTGATTCTTGGCTAGTTTAGCATTTGCAATTTAAAAAAAAAAAAAAAACTGGACCGGCTGTAGGTTCACATCACAGTCTAGAGCAGGGGTAGGGAACCCCGGTCCTCGAGAGCCGCAGCCCTGCACATTTTGCATGTCTCCCTACTTCAACACAGCTGATTGCAGTGAGCAGCTCGTTATCTGGCTTTATGCTGAACATGGTGATGAACCATCTGGACGTTCAGTGGAGGGAGACGTGGAAAACGTGCAGGACTACGGCTCTTGAGGACCAGGGTTCCCTACCCCTGGTCTAAAGACCAAGTGCACAATTCTTTGCAGCCCGCAGCATCTTTCAGTATAACCAGTTTTTATGGATTGTTCCTACATTAATTTGTTCTCAACAGCTTACAGTATCTAATCAATATTGCCTTTCCATGATGATATTTCATTCACTGAGAACAGGGAAGTTTGATCCATTTTTGAGCAGTGCATTATGACAAGATCTCTCAGCATAATTTCAAGTTGAGGCTTCACAAAACCTTCTGAGTGAGACTTACAGAATTATACATTCAGGCAGCAGTGGGGTTATTACACATCGCCACTTGGTACCAGTTTAATTCTTTTTCATAAGCCTTACCCAGCTGTACTGCGGCAGGTCGGGAAGTGCAGGCCGATCAGGCACCTGGCCGTACCTCTCCCCCAGGATTGCCACCAGCATCTGGCTGCGACACACCTCCGACAGGCACAGCTCAGTGGCCCGCTCCGACTCTTCCTCCGTCACACCCCAGCGCAGTTCCACCTCCTGCAGGTAAAGGCAGTGCGGTGCAGCACGACGGCGGAGCTCTGGGAAGACGCTCTGCACCAAGATGTCTCGCTCAGAGTGCATGTCCCTGAAGGTGGAGGAGATGAACACCCGCACACCTTGCCACCTGGAAACAAGTGCATGAGCGGAGGTTACAAAACTTGCGATGACCTACAACTTTAAGAACTCTAAGAATTTGAATGGATTGATGACCATCAGTAATGTTGCATATATGAGTCTTGAAGTTAGTCAGCTACCCAACTTGTCGAGCACGCCATAAATTTTACATATCTTCCTTTTGAGTAAATATTACCTCAGCTTTGGACTGGGTGGTATCGTTACAACATCCTTGGTGGTTGGAGTGCCTTTAGTGCCCTCTGCTGGTTTAATGTTGTACAATCTGTCCAGATGCTCCACATGTTCCAGCATCCTGGAAGATCCCCGCTCCGACACAAATCTAGTTACACAGATAAATACTCGGTATGATTTTGGCCAGAAAGCAAAAAAGGTGTATTCCAAAAATCCCAATCTCCCATATAAGTAAAATATCTTCTTTATGATGTTGCTAAAGTCAACAGCTTGGCATAGATTGAAGACTTCCAACAAAAAAAAACCCAACTTATTTCATGATATGATGAAAACAAAAGAAAAATCGATTAAATGTATGCACTTTACCTCAGGATTTGCTCCCCGAAACCAACCAGCTTCACGGTGTTTGCTTCAAGGGCAGCGTTGTAATTGTAGCAAGAACTAGGCATAAGAGCACAAACATTGAGGGTAAGCTCAAAGAAGAAAGTCGATGCACAAATGCATCATTGTATTTCATATTTCTACAATCAGGCAAAGCAGTCCATGTATTTTCTCATTACTGAGAGTCAGATCCAGGTAGAACAACACATACAGTTTGTAAGAAAAAAACAAAATGCTATTACTTGTCTGCGGGTAAGATCAGCATGACCAAGGCTTTGGGGTTCACGTTAGCCTTGTAGCGGTTGATGGCACCCTCGGTTTCATAATCAAGCCACCTATCAGGAATTGCAATGATGTTGTCCACCTGGAATTAAAAAATGATTTCAGGCCAATAAAGCAGTCCACACATAGTCGCAGAGCAATACTTTAGAACCTTCCATTACAAAATAAACTAGGCCACCTTGATGTATGTCATCCGCAGGCACTATTCTTCTAAATGAAAACCTAGCAACCCCTACTCCATGTTACTTCTTTCTGCTCTCAGTTCTGTTTATATTCTGCTCAGGTTGCAGGCAAATAACCAGCATTCATCAATGATGTATGCAGCCATAATAGCCAGATGTGCACTTGATTTGTACAAGAAAGAAAACATTGAAATAACTCATGAGGAAATTCAACTTGACACTAAAAGATGGCAGTGAAAAAATACAACTAGCCTGTAACATCTGTAAGGAAAACATAATTACAACCCCCCACGTCCCCAACCCCCCAAAAAAACAAAAAACATACAGACAAACAAACCTACCTTATTCTCCTTTGAGAACAATTTGTAGTGCATGAAGTTGCGGTTACTAGAGTCCTCGTATCCATTTTCAAATTCCTGTGTAAGAGTGGACATTATCCATTTCTCAGTCAAAAAAAGTTAACTTTTTACAAAATTATAAAATATATAATTCAAGAGACTTGACAGAGAAAGAGCCTCACCTTCATTTGCTTGATGACAGTTCTCACGTTGTCCAAAAGGACATCAGACTTCAGTGTGATTTCTTTACAGTAACCATAATTCACTAAGCAAAGCTGAGCGTCTTCTGCACAGCTCTTGATCATCAGTGCAAGCAAGGCCATCACCTCCTTTGCCTGTGAGAGAACAAGCATAAGGCAAGTTTGCGTATTACCTCGTTTTTTTACGATTATTAGACAAAACGGAAACGGCCCTATTACTCACAGAGAGTATGAGCTCCTCAGTCTTTTCAACGTTTCTCCTTCTGTTATCGTGGTCATGCTCACGTTTTTGGTCTTTTTGCTCTGGATCTGGAGGGAGGCAGAAGCCTTGTTTTTTGAGCCAGTCAGTGTCAAAATACACACACGGGGCGAAAAGGATGACTGTCCGTCCAGGGAGCGGGGGCAGGTTGTAACGGCAGGAGATCTGAACTGCAGTCTCCAGGGCTTTACGGTAACGGTCCAACAGAGCCACGGTGAACACCTTCTCCCTGCACGTACACATAGAGAGAATTTAACTCAAAGACCTAAAGCAAGTCAAAAGTGTTCTTATAAATCTTAAAATTTTCTTTAAACCACATAAACCTGTGAAATATGTCTTGGCAGTGAAGCGGTTTGTTGAGATGTTTTTGCGTCACATTTCATGAATCCCACTTTGGAATCCTTTAATTTATTTTATGTACTATTCTTCCGTTTTCCTTTCCAGCCATGGCTGATTAGACCCCATGTTACTAAACCAGCTGTTAATTTTTCTACTGTAAATTACTGTTGGTGTTGTCTTCTTTAAAAAACATGAAAACACATTTAAAGCACACCTTGCTTTCTGTAGCTGGGCCTTCTTTTGCTTGTACAGTCGATAGACAAAAGGCACGCCAAGCGCCACCTTCAGCCTGCTTCTGTTCGTCGTCTCCCACTGCATACGGTTGAAGCGATTGCTCTTGGGGATCTTCTTCACGATGCCCCGCAGAATCTTGTCAGTGCTGACCATCTCATGCTGGGTTGCAGTAGCTAAAAAAAAAAATCATAGTTTTGTTCATAAATCTCAACTATAGTAAAAAAAAAAAAAGAATGAAAATGAATAGCATTTAAATTTTTGAAGCAAAGTCTTAATTGATTTCATTTCGAATGTATGATTGAAGCACTAGCAGCTGAAACGAAACTAGCGAGGGAGGAGATCTGTTCAAGGACGAGCCCGAGAACACTGGAGACTGTAGAAAAAACTGTAACCAGGAAACATCTGATAAGTTCGGCCTAGTTACACACTCCCACTAGACTCCGTGTCTCCATGTCTAATTACAAGTATTTAATAATGTAAACAACAGCTGTTCAGAAAAGACATGAATTAAATTTTCTAAGATAAAGATAAACATATCAGTTAATAACATATGATATGCAATACTGACAAATGTGTGACATATTGTGAAAGCCCTAAAAGGCATACATATAAGATTCCTTGATGTGAGTGTGAATTGATCAGCTCTTGTTGATGTATCTCACCAACTGGGAGAAGCTCCAACATGACTTTATAGGCCGAGAGGAACCTGAAAGGAAACTGCCGACTTTCGATGACCGCTTTCTGCAAAAGCCACAAAGATCAAAACAACTTAATTTACTAAATCTTAGGAGTCAAATCATGATCGAAACAAGTGCACCGGGTTAGAACATGATGTAGCTGGGGCTCAGGCTGCAAACACGAGGTGTGGCAGCCAACAGCACTGGTGTGTGAGTGTGTGTGAACAATAGGTCGTCCATTTATCGATTCTCCATCAGACCTTGTCAGTCAGCCTCTTCAGGATCTTGCTGTGATGTTGCTCGCTGATGCCTGCATGGATCATGTTCCTCAGATTCCTCAGCATGGCCATGAATGGAAGAGACTTACTGTCTGTACAGCAAAGGAATTACCATCACTGCGTGTACATACATGTGTGTGTGTGTGTAGGTACACTATGTGTTTATGTATAAACAACACTTTAAGGTACACCATCTTGTATTGGATTTGAATAAATAGTTTCCAGGTGTTATTTCTCCAATAAGACAGCAATCAGTACAGACAAAAAAATATTAAGGTGGAGGGTTTTAGCAAAGATTTAAAGCAGTTTTTTGTTGTCGTTTTTTTTTTTTTTTTACAACTAAATGAGATATGATAATGACACCGTTATCAGTCAGTTTGAAAGAGTTTGAATTTGCACTACAGACCTATGAGCTTCTCCCAGGTCGCAGCTTTGTTGCCTTCCAGACTGACCAGCCGTTCCCACGTCTGCGGCTCCTGGAGCTTAATTCGCTGCCCGGCCTTGTCCGGATCCCACTCACCCTTTAATCCACTGCGGTTGAACGCTCTCTGATCACTGGGATACCTTTTAAGAAAAGCACTAGTCATTTCAAAAGCTAAACCGAAGAGAAGCGAATTTTTGCTATTGTCAATATAAAACACTGGGTCAAGCATTACAAAAAGCGTCACAGAAGATTTTTATTTTTCTGGTGAGATGTGTGCTTTCCTTTCTTTATCAGTTATTATCATGTCCGTTAAATTAAAGTGTGTCAGGCTCCGCCTAAAATTCACCAGAGTGATTGAGAAATATTAAAACCATGTAGTGGCCTCACATCCACAATCCATTGGTATACGTGTGTCTTACTTTTTTCCCAGAATGGCCATAACGTGGTGAGCTGGTTCTTTGATGTGAAGCCTCTTTATCAGCTTCTTTAGACTGAACTCGTTTTGCTTTTTATCCACTTGGACTTTTTTTTCTTCGAGCTGCAACTATGCACATAGACACACAAGTGTTAGTTTGCTTTCAGCACAGAAAACCAAAATAAAAAAAGGGTAAAACATCTATTGTAAAAAATATTAATTTTATGAGGTGTTCCATTATTTTGCTGGGTCTTTAAAAAAAAAATTTAATAAATTCATATCCATGGGAGCATCTGAGAACCACATTTATAGGACTTAAAAAAAAAAAAAAAAAAAAAAAAAAAGCAAAACATTTTAAATATTCGCAATAAATCAAGTGCATGCATATTGACTTACAAACTTCTTCAGGATGGTTTCATCTGATCTCAGCTTCCGCGACCACTGTTTCAGCTGCTGGCTACTTGGTTTCTAGAAATCACAGACACAGTTACAAGGACAAATTATTTAATAACATGAGCAACAGAAACCAGCAAAATGTAAAAGTGTGTGAATAAGAACTGCACCCATTATACAATTAGGTCTGATTAATTAAATATCAGTGTCTGTACCTTCCCCTTGGGCTTGTTTCGGTTGTGTTTACAGCGATGTTTGCGTGTATTGTATTTAGCCAGCTGATACTCGCTGAATTGCTTGAACTTGTCGGCCATTGCCTTCTTCAGGCACGCCGGCAGGGAGTGTTTGAAGCACTGAAATCAGACAATGACATGGTTCATGCGAAGTCAAAGCGCCAGGATTCAACATCTACAGTAGATGTTCCCTGAAACTTACCGTTGTATAGATTCTGACCACTTCCAGCCAATCGGAGGGCAGCTGCACGGCAGCACAGAAATATCTGCGGACATGCGACTTGGTTTCGGGGAGACTGGCGGCCAGAGCCAGTAAGAAGTTTGCAGTGATACGGACGTTTAGCTTCTGTCGGGTGTACAACGCCACCTGGACAGAAAACAGAGAAAACACGCCAAGGTGGAATCATTAAAACGAGTCCTTTTCTTTACTTTGATTTGAAACTGATGTTCAAATGCAACACATGAAACAATGTCACTACCAAATATGGTGTTACTACAACTGTAGTTCATAGTAAACAAAATATGAAATTCTGAGTATAGTTCTATTTATCTAATTTTACATGCACATACTAAAAAAAAAAATTAAATGCTTTTATAATCAAGTTTGATCTTTGCAAAGTCTTTTTTTCTGGAGCGGCACTAAACTGAAACCGTCGTTAGTGTGAACTCAGACACAAACTGACCTTGTGGGAAGACGAGTACTATGCAGTGTATTGCTTGATTTTAAAGGTTGATCAATGGCGTAGTGGTCGGCACTCTCGCCTTGTCGTGAGAATTTCCCCAGGTAAAATACGGGATGGCTTCTTTGTTAAGTCTGCATGTTCTTCTTGACAGTGTTTGGTTTCTGGTCTTTATAGTCCAAAACATACGTGTGTGGCTACCTGGTGACTCTAAATTGCCCACAAGTGTCTATATGTTTGGTGTAACCATCTTTCTGTGCCCTATTCAGCCCTCGCCCGGTCAGCAATTAAGGCAGCTCCAGAGACTAATATTAGTATAACAGAGTGATTTTTCTGACACATTCTACCAAGTTAGTTTGTGGGTTGCTTTGTTTAATGGATTACCTAAAAAAAATTAATTGAAAGTTATTACAGTTCTAGAAATTGCAGGTTCCAATTCAACTTGACAGCAAGTCTTCAGCCAAAAACCGATACAAACCTTGAGAATAAACTCTGGGTCTTTGGCAGAGATCTCCTTGACGAGCTTCAGGATCTTACACCAAACACTGTCCTTTGACTTCCACTTCTTCTGGCCAGGAGCTCCCGTGCTCAGCATCAGAGAGGAGCTCACCATGTTCAACAGAAGATACTGAGGACAACAAACAGAGATGCACCAAGTTCGTGTCATTTTAGTCAGCACACAGAAGTTTCAGTAAACGTTTTGAAATCAAGATTTTATTTTACGGCTTCTGCTGAAAAAAAAAAATCTCTTCATACAGTATTTTCATAATGTGTGGAGTCTCTGCTTCCGTCTGTTGTATAGTTTGTGTGTGGCAAGAATCTCAAAGGTGGTTGCCAAAATAACACTATATGGATTTGTTTATTCATTTGGATCAAATATGGGTTATACGTTCTTTTTTTTTTTTACATTGATGTGTAACATTATTCTCTATTTACATGATTAGAGCATGGTTGAATGCAGTTTAAGATGTCATTTTGTATTTTTTTCTTTTTCTTTAAACACAGGCATGTATATTCCATGTGAAAAATTCTGTTTTACTTTTCGGTCCCGGAACTCCTCTTCAACGGTTTTATTTCCTCTATCAAACTCCGGAAATTCATCTTCCAAGTCCATCTCAATGTCCTCATAGCCGTCATCCTCCAAGTTTGTGTCAGAGGCCTGTAATGTCTCAGCTCCCAAAGCATCAGTCTCAGTCTCCTCCATCATGCTCTCTTCTTGAGACGACGCATCTTGTGTCTCAGAACACTGCCGGTGCACAAACCGTTAAGTTAAAACATGATCATCACGATGAAGTTATGGTCAATCTAAAACCTAAAATTATGATTTGTAAAATGATAACTAAGGATTTAACGCACCTCACTCGTTCCTTCAAAATCGGACACGACAGATACTTCCTCTCTCTCTTCTTCGCCATCAACCTTTTTCTTTTCTCTGCCCTGTGGTTGGGGGAGAAATGAAAAAGGGTGTGCAAAGCGATTGAGCAAAGCACCGCTGGCCGTGGTTGTCGCGAGCGGGGTGTCATTGGTGACGGGGGAGGTCAAGGGGAAGGAGGGACAAAGGGAACAGGCGGTCAAGAACTTGTTCTGGGTACTGAGGAGGGGTGAGGAGAGGGAGGATGCAAGTGCAGAGGAGGAAAGAAGAGAGGATGAAGTCGAACACAGAGCAGAGGGTTGAAGAGACGGGCAAGATGTGGGCTGGACTGCCACATTTATGAGTGGAGAGAGGGACTCGGGCTTCATCGCTGAGGCCTGCGCCAAGTACTTATTCTCAAGGTTTGGAGGAGAATAGTTTGAAGACAGGCTTCTCCCACATGATGTGTGCTGCGGTTGCTGTCCAACATTTGGATGTTGCAAAGCCAACGCCTTCATCGCTGCAGGGGAAAAACATCAATCAGTGAGCCACTACACATATATCTGATAATCCTACACATGAGCAGGGACGAGGCTTTGCAAGTTCATCTGCATTCTTTCGACTGTTTGAACAAGCGTTGTGCCGTTTCAGGGCGTGTTGCAAAAGGGAGCAAAGTCTGCAAATAATCTAGAGCTGACAGCAGACCATAAAAAAGGCATAGGGAAACTCAGAATATTGAAATGAACAAGATCAAGAAAGACACAAGACATTGATGTAGACCCACTAAAAACCCAGAACTCGGAAGTTACCAGAATACGTTTTTAACTGGTGTCAAGCCAGCCCCTACTTCAGAGAACACAATCAAGCCAGCCACAGCTCTGTTTAGCAGTGCGCCCATACACCATGCATTACCGTAAAGTATGCTCGAACGGATTTCAAAATAAAATTGGCATTACTTTGAGCGAGATCTCACACTCATTAAGTTTGTTAATACAACAAAATGTATACTTCTGCTAATAAAAACACATAATAACAAACAAAATAAACCAATGTGCCATTAGTGCAATCTATTAATGATTAAATATTAATAAAACTTACTGCCTGCAGAAGCAAAATAAGCTAAAAACCTCAGCCCATTCTAATCACTTCTTTCTGAATCATATTAAATGTAATCCTTCTGTTGTCATAAACCCATACTGCTTCAGATTGATAGTAGACCAGTTCAGGATGTGACCTATCAAAATAATACCCCTCTGAAATAGCACTTTTTGGCTCCATTCCTTCCAAATTCAGACTGAATTTAAAAGGAAATTTCCTGTTAACATATACTAATTCCTTGTCAGACTGAGAGTAGACAATCTCAGGATTTCACTGCCCAAGAATCTGCCACATCTGATGTGGCATATCAAAATAAGAGCTCTTTGGAGTAGCACGTGTAGGCTTATTTTGCTACATTTCAGACAGCTATGAAAATGAAATCCCCCATTATCATGAACCATGTCAGACTGATAGTAGATCAAGTCAGGATGTCACTCACAAAGTACCAGACCAATCTGATCAAAATAAGAGCCCTCTGATATGCCACACCTGGATTTCATTCTCTTGATCTTCAGACTGATATTAAAAGCAAATTCCCTGTTCATGCACTCATTCCATGTCAAACCGATAGTTGACAACCTCTGGATGTCCCTAACAAAGTGCATGCCCAGTCTGACGTGGCATATCAAAATAAGAGTCCTCTGAAATAGCACATCTCAGCTTCTCTAAATTCAGACTAATACAGAAAGGGACTTTCCTGCTATCATAAACCAATTCTATGTCAGACTGATAGTTACCTCAGATGTCACTCACGTCAGGTTGCCACCAGCCCAACCTGGCGTGATATATCAAAATAAAGGCCCTATGAATTAGAACATCTGGACTCTACTGGATTAACTCCAAAATTCCTAGTTATCATGTCAGTCCACGTCACAGTTATAGTGGACCATCCCAAAATATTTAATATCCCATCTCTGTTAATATTAAATATTTCTGATGTGTCATTTCAAAGATAGAGAACTTTGAATATTGGACTATGACCAAACATTCAACATGACAACTCCTGATTTAAAGATGGCTTAACTCCAAAATCCCTATTAATATTAATATATTATTGTGTGTCATTTCAAAATAAAAGGCATTTGAAAGTTTGGATAAAAACTATAGGTTTATTATTCTATCGGTTAAACACACATAGGACGATAGCAGGCCTGGAGTGGCTAATAGAGAGAACCGGTCTGATGTTTGGGCTGCGAGGGCTGGTGAGGGCTCTCCTTTACCGGAATGTCACTTTTATATTGAAATCCGTTTGCGCTACGCCGTTACGGTAATGCATGGTGTATGGGCGCACTGCTAAACAGAGGGGCGACTGATTTGACTGTTTTCCGAAGTGGCCTGGCGTGACACCAGTACATTACTGATACATTAAAATCCCAAGAGGGATACACGTTACACATAAAGTTTAGTCACGTGACAGTGCAATGTAAAGTGACGTAAAGGGTAAAGAGTAACTATGACGTTCATGAATTACGTGCATGTCTGGTAAAATCAAGCAGAGGCCAGGATTTTTCTTTTTTTTAATGCACCTTGGATTGTTTTGCATCTTGGATTGTTTTGCGTAGGCGTGGTGGGACGAGGAACGAGCTGGACGCTGAAAACTCACCACAAACCCCCCCAAGTTCCCCTCCGCAGGAGTGCCGGAACTGTCAACAAACGCGTCCGCTGGAGTGCGATGTAGTCTTTCAACGTGCTGCAGAGTTATTATCGGTTTGTGAAACCCTGAAGGAAAATATGCGAGTTCGCCCACTTCCAGTAAACGACCTCACCGGAACAGCTGACCGACTTCTCGTCAGCCAACGAGACTCGCTGGTCTTAATGAGTAGAGTTTTTTTTTGTTTTTTTTAAATATACTGTAATAACCATAACACACGCGCCTCTAACAATCTATCAAACGCCTGATCAAATATAGGAGTAATTTTTAAGTGCAGGGATGGAGTGAATAAAAAGACATTTTAAATTAAAAATGCACGATGATTAAATCGGATCACAGTATAATAAAAGCCATTAAATTGCAGGGTAATTTTGGAAATCTACTACCGTAATAACTGGTGCGTGGCTCAAACAGGAAGTGTGCATGCTCTATTTCCGCTGCAGCAGTGAAGCACAGGGCGAAAAAGAAAGGAAAATGTGGGGAGTAAGGACAAACTGAGGCCGGAAAGGAGAAAACGCAAGCGCAACAGTCCTCCTCTCAAACTTAATTCACCATCCTTCGTTGATATTTAAAGTCCGACGCCGGATCTTTCGCGATTTGAGGGTCGTTTCGAGGTTACGCCGTCCCCTCGTTCGGTGGTGTTTAGCTCCGAGGAAGCATTTCGGCTAGCCAGCTGAGCCGAGTCGCCAGCCCGAGATGGGGACGAGAGCGAGCCGCATCCAGGAAGACCCGGTCCCCTCTGCCTTCGGGAAAGACGGCCCCAAGCGGGATTCCTACCGGCGACCCCGCTGTACGAGGCCCACCAGTCTCGTCGTCGACTTCTCGGGGAGCTTCGAGGACACGGAGGCCAACCGGAGCCGTTCGGAGGAGGGCAGCGACTCGGACCTCGGGCAGCATGGGGCGAGCGCCGACGGCAGCCCCGCGGACCACCACAGCATCCCCTCCAGCATCAGCCAGGCGTCGCCTGCGGACGACAACAACAGCGAGGGGAAGCCCCAGGAGGACGGCAGCGTAAGCCCGGGGGCTCCCGTCGACGCGGAGCACCAGCCCGGAGAAGAGACGGGCCGCACGCCCCACCGCACGTTTTCCGAGCGGCTGCCCGGGAACCGCCACTCTTCCTCCCGAAGCGTTGGCGCACGATCCGCCCGGGTGCGGGGCACACACCAACGGCCAGTGTCGGAGGCGTGGATCGGTCTTTACCGTGTGAACAACCGCCACGGCAGTAAGTTCATATACTCATACAATGCATCAGGAACTTTTAATATTAATGTTCAAATCGCATTTGGATTTTACTTCTGGTTTGCCTCGTTTCCAGACAAGCAATTGCACAACCGAGCAGAATTTACGGATGTCCTGACATTTCCTCTTGCGACTGACTATATTTGGTCAAAAATGTGCATTTCTCTAAAAAAAAAAAACAACAACAAGCAAACACAAAATAACATCATATGGTTACTTAGGTCTGGTGGATTTTGAGATTAGGGTTAAATTTCAACCGTTTCTGGAAAAGCTATTAAAATGTTTTACAACCCAATAAATAAACTTCATGCTTATTTGCTTAAGAGAGGCATGTTTTTCTTTCAGTTCAATGTAATCATGAAAATATCTGAAATATTTGATCTTAAAATGGGTTTGTCCTGATGCATCTTGATCATTGTGGGATACTTCACAGGGACCTCTCATCTGTAGCCAAGTGCTAGAGTTAGATAATCATCTACTGCTTGGAGAACATTGCTCTGCTCTTAACATTGATTGCATCACTCTTAAAACCCAGCTCCAAGAAAACCCAAACAAGTTACATCTCTTGAAACATGCCCCACCATTGGGTTAAAATTATGAGGGTTAAAGTGTCAGGAAATTAATCTGTAATATATACATATATCAGACAGTTGATATTTGCCAAAATTGTCATGGGGAAGTATATGAATAATTTAACTTATGAGATGGATGCATTCACTGACATTTTGATCTATTCATGACTGTAATGTAATATTAAAGATACATTCATACATGACTATTTATGCTTTTCATGATGTAACACCATCAATATATCCCACTGTTTGCTCAGCCTGAAATTAAAATGGATTATTTCAGGAATTTAAATTCCTGAAGAGCTAATCTCCTATCCCGTGCTAACATGCAGTCTTAAATCATCAGAGACCCTATTGTATGAGTCGGAGCTGTTGTATAAAACTGGAAGGGGCAACATTAATGCCAAATCATGTCATACTGCCCGGTGGCAGTGGTTGTCGGTGTTAAATATTGCATCGGGCCAAGTGTAAAACATGAAGCAACTGACTGCCTTTTGAGTGACACTGATTTAAAATGGGAATGATGGTTTACAGAGAAAGTGCTCACGCACTCCCGTTCTGCGTTAGATAAACACACGGCGAGGCATGACAGCGGACGTGACATTCTGAGCCAAAACACGGCACCGAGCGTGATGGGTTTCCCAGGCCTGCCCGCCAGCGAGCGTGGGGGAAATGGGTCACAACTTCACTTGCCCGCTCACTGCTGGCAGCAGCTCATAGATGGAGGAGGGGAATGTAGGGCAGCAAGGCAATGTTTCTGCCTGGCTGTCCCATCCCCGGACAGCTCGACTCTCCCTCGGGCCTGAGTCACTGTTTTGAGTGGTGCATGCAGTCGAATGAAGCTATTTCAGGTCAGGTACATTTGTTCTCGCCATCTCTGCGACGAGCCGACTGTCTGACCGAGGGCGTTTCAGTCCACTCTTTGGTATGCGGCGTCGGCCTTTGTGGTCTGTATGTCCAAACACGGCACCAGAGCCCAGCGTGACGGGCGCTTCATCTATCATTTATATCTGGCTGTGACACAGTGTGTTAATCTCGGCCCCCTGTTGCGTCTCTGCCCACCACAGATATCCGCTGTCCTTTCTGCTCAAAGCCTTTCCCGGGGGGTCGGATTGAGGATCACCTGTTGAGCTGTCTCACGTCTCCTCCTCTACCTTACAACAGTACGTATCACATGTAATATCACAAAAATGCTCCGACAGCTATGTGTTTCTTTCATATTTTTTTGCATTTTTCTTGAAGGTATTTATTGTTGCTGTGCTTGTGTGCGTGTGTGTGTTTACAGCGGACCTGCTCAGTAAAGACAGTGGAGAGTGTTCAATCTGTTTGGAGGATCTTGTACAGGGAGAGACAATTGCCAGGCTGGCTTGTCTCTGCGTCTACCACAAGAGGTAACCAAGCCTAGTTGATGCACCGTTTAAAGTTGCTCTACCAGAAATTAGAATCTTTGAAATATATGTCCCATGAATGGTATCACTTCTATCATAAACACGAAAACAAGACCATTACTCATTTCCACTCATTTCCAAATCGCAGTTGCCTAAATTGAATTTACAGAATTTTTTGGCATGTAAGCTACTGAAAAACAGGACTCCTGAAAAAGAAAATACAATTGATTTACTAATAACTCATGATTGGTAATCATTATAGTATTTACAAGTAACAGAACACATGCTTTCACTCATTTTTAACACCAACTGTATGTACATGGTTGCGTTTGTGTCGATCTGATTGAATTACTTTGTTGACAGTTGTTTGTGTGAATGAATTGACGAACGTGATGAAGTTGGATAGTATATGTGCACACAAAGCATGCAAAGTACCAGCCTAATCAGGTTGAATTGTTTACATGTGATTAACTTCCAAACAAATCGATCAGTCGCTGCTGCTCCATGGACTAGAGTTGGAAGGTTTTCAACAGTTACCATGGAAACCAGTGGATCCTGGACACTCACTTAAATCACAACACCACCTTTCTTCACATTTTGACTGCGCTTTCGGTTTGACTTGTATCTTAAAGCTCCTACAGACTGCAACTTGAGCGGTCTTTAGAGATGATATTTTATTAGACATTAAATTAACCACCTGGATTTCATACACTTGTATAACAGTACGTCAGTCTGCACAATGTTGCCGCACTGAATTGGGAGTGAGAACCACTACAACATACCTCAAAACACAAGAATAAAGTTATCATGTGTATTGTCAGCATGCATTATACTGGCGTCATGGGAAAGCAGATAAAACAAGTTAATGAAAAATCGAGTCATTTTAGTACTGCATTTAGGAAACAGTTCGGTATGGGACAAGACAGGGCGCTTTATTTTACGTATTGTTTTTAATGGGTGTCGCTTTATTCGCCACACCATTTTCTGAGGCATTCTTATTGGTTTTCAGCAGCTGTAGCTCGTAGCAGTCCTGATCTTTCTGACACCAGCACAAAATGATCTCAGGCGGTCTGTTGTCACACGGCCGTGGCGTCAGCCACATATCCCACCAAGACAAGACGACATACTTTGAACCATGATTGCTTATCTTCTGTCTGAGATTGTAAAGTTTACATCCACTTTTCCAAGTTATCCCAGACCGACTGTATGTCACTCACAATAAATGTATTCATTTATTGACATATGTTTGGCATCCCTGCGTTAGGGAGCGGTATCGCCATTGAATATATAAACCCGCCACGACTTCAAAGTAAAATGTCGACAAAACTGGAAAGAAAAGAGGGATTTGAAGGTAAACTTCAAAGTGAGTGCTCTGGATCGGATGTGAAAACGTAATTGTCTGTTTCCAGATGTGAAATGTTGGTGGCTGGGTGATGGTTTCGGACAAGAGGGAAGCAAAAGTTGCTTCTTACTGGTGGACATGTCCCTACAGTGCACACTTCTGATAAATGGAGACAGATTGTCCTTTCCCGTCATGGGATGTTCTAAATTTATCTTTGCCACTTTGATGAGTCATTGTAAATGAAACTCACGGTTTGGAAAGCGAGTTAACAGTCAAGATCTTGATGTGTCCCTCTGCAAATATTGTCCAATAGGAGCTCAGTCAATTGTGAAAACATCATCATCAGAAATACATTTTAAATAGACGTGGTCACCGATCTGTGTGGAGTTGTAAAAGGACCACCAGTGTTTCTATAGGTTACTGGAAAGCCCGTTTCTTTTCTAAGCATGCTGTAATGCTCTCAACCCCTGGTTAGTGTTTCCCATTTGTAAAGTATGAAACCTACTAAAATTAGACAATCTTTCAACCTTGAGCCCCCCCCCCCCCCCCCCCCCCCCCCCAACCGTTTACAACATATATTTGTGTTGAAGCACCTCTAAGTCCAAACCAGTTTGGAAATCCAGGATCCATTTTCACACATTTCACATAACCATCACAGACTAGTGAACTACAGGAGAGCTGTTGGAGAAAATAGATATTAACAATAAGGTGTAATGCAAGTTCTTTGGGGGGAGAAAAAAATGTCTGTTTGTAGTTGTTCAGAGAGTGTTTTGTATTAAAGACACTGGGCGTGTTGACTTGGCTGCAGAAGTCACATTTCAATCCACCCAATACAGCGACTGAGATCTGGAAAAACACTGAATCTTCTATTGTGCAACAATAATGGCGATAAAGATAATTATACACTGCAGCTCTGCAACTGTTTCTTCCTGCAGTAATCATTATTTCTCTTGAATATTATGTCCTAATTATTTCTCCGATTATGTGGTTGATATATCTTTTGGCCTTTTAAAAAAAATAATTTTCCAGCTTAAGATAAAGCGTTTGAAATGGGTTGGTTTATTCAGCAGTGCTGAACTGAACAATTAACTAGAAATTATTGTAGAGAGAAAGAAACCATTTTGTCTGTTTATTCCCCATTAAGGTGTTATGGATTAGTTTGAATTGAATAACAGGAACAGTCTGTTTATTATCTGGTCGTCCCATTTAATCGCGTTTTACACTTTCAAAACTCTGTGACTTTTAACACATGCTAATCAGACTGTGGTGTCTCAACTGCTGAGTATTGTCCTTTTTTCCCCCACAGCTGCATTGATTCCTGGTCCAAGGTGAAGCCCTGCTGCCCCGAACATCCCTTCGATTGACTCACAGGTCACACATATTCTGCACAGTGACCAACCCGACTCAGGTACGACCCGAACTCACTGCACGACGAACACACGCTGTCGGCTTCTGACCCCGCACTCAAAGTTGTTACTGTAGGTGGGAAATATCCCCGAGTAACTTGACACCGATCGAGTGTTGGGGGTAATGAAGTGTTTTAATTTGAAAAGAAGATGCTTCAGATTGAGCAAAATATGCCAAAGTCCTTGGTTCTTTACTTGTTGAAATAGAATTCAAAGTTATGGAATTTATGAAGGATATTTAAAGACTATTTTCTTGATAGATAGATAGAAGAAATAATCATCTTTATTTATGTGTTAAACAGACTAAAATCTGCCAGATTTAAATTATTTAGATAGGATAAATTTCTCATTAGACATGCAGAGATTAACATGTAAGTTTACTTTGTTGATGTATTGCTTTATTTCCATATTATTGTAAAACAAATTTGATTAGAGCAGAATAGGACTTTTTTTTTTTGGTCCTTTTACAAGAAACGCAAAGGAGCATGTTTGTATAGCCACCGTTCAATAGTTTCCACAGAAATTCAAAACCAGCTGGTGTTGGTGTATTATTGGTTTTTCCC
This sequence comes from Blennius ocellaris, assembly GCF_963422515.1. NCBI lineage: Eukaryota > Metazoa > Chordata > Actinopteri > Blenniiformes > Blenniidae > Blennius > Blennius ocellaris. The sequence continues at coordinate 10,717,331 of NC_137659.1, forward strand.
AAAAAAGGTGTGGCTGCATCACAGCGGCGAGGCAGCGCCGTAACGGCTCAGGGGAGCCTCCACGAGACGCACGATCAGGAAATGCCCTCGAGTACAGCATGACTCATCGGGCATCTGGCAGCCGTTTCTACACGAGACGGGAATTTTAAATGAGAATATTCCCCACAGGTTGAAAGACAAATTAGGAAATAACATGGACACCAAAAACATTTTCTTGGAAAATGGGTCTTATTTGTAAATATGCAAGGGGTCTCATTGTCCCACATGGTTTTTACTGCTTCACAGAAGTGGCATGTAATGAAGTATTTGTACTTCATACGAGGTGGATTTTGATGTGAAAGTATTAAATGTCACTGCAGCTGTTCAAATCAACATTACTAATATACTCTTTTAATTGCCTCTAAAAAAAAAAAACATATTGAAAATATACTACATTTGTAATTGCTTTAATTATTGCCCGTTTTTTGAAAATGAAAACAAGCAAAACATTTTTTATATATATGCTGTATTTTTTTCTTGACTAATATATGAAAATTATTCCATATAAAACATACATTTAAAAACTGAAGTAATTTGCTATGACTGTCTAAACAGTTTTGTGAACATTTCGATTGTATTTACATGTTTTTAATTGCACACCTTTACTATCATCTTGACAATATCAATGCTCCCAACTGTGCAGGACTAGTTACTCGCTTAAAAATAATAAAATAAAATTGCCACTAATGCAGGCACTAGAATTAACTGAATAGATCTTGTCGTCTTCAAAGCAAAACTGAAAGATTATCGGTACAAATGCAGAAGCAATGGCTGCTGGTGTTTTTGTCCCATTGATGAAATATTTATGTAAATATTCAATGTGTTATTTTTTTATTTTTTATCTGATGAATTTTGTTTCTGTCTTGTGTTTTGTCTTCACAGGAGACTACACTGAATCCCAATAAAATCCCATTGAAAATGTGTATTTGAGCAAATGACAGCCCGCGGTCCCACTGCAAATATTCGGGTGGAGAACAAGACGACCCCGGCAGGAGGCTCCAGTTCGCGACGCTCTCCGCTCGGATCGGCCCATTTCAACTCGATCTTGACCATTTCACACAAAAGTAAAAGCAGCCGATCTTTTCTATCTCTGCTCCAAGCCCCGTGGCGGAGTTGACCTCGTCTTTTCTCTGGACTCGGCTTGGAAACGCGGATTATTTAAATATTTCTTTAAACCCTGAACGATGTCGACCCTGCGGAGGGAGACGAGGAAGATAAAAACAAACGACGACAACAACAAAAAAAGAATCTTAACTGTGACTCTGGATCCTCTCCTGTGTAATTTTTCCTTCCTCCGATCGGGGTCGCTCATTTTATCAAGTATTTTGCAAAAAACAGTGTTTGTTCCTGTCATACATGGGATGAATGTTTTCTTTCCTCGGCTCACCCCAAATGAACCGACCTCACACGGAAAGCGTGAACCGTCGCCACATGGACGTTGCTTTACTTTGACCCGGCTGGAGGTTGAGGGCTTGTTTCTATTTTTTTGGTGAATGGGTGCTGCGGCTGCTACGTCTTCTGTCCTCTTATCTGTAAACATTTCAGGGGAAGTGTGTGTGGGGCCTTTTTTTTTTTTTTTTAAGTTTCCTCAGTAGGTCAGTTTCTGAATTGTGGTTAGTTAGCGCTGAGTTTACCGTGCTGCTACTTGGTGAGTGTGTAGGAAGGTTTTAGGTATTTCATAGGGCCATAATAAAGCCTGTGTTGGCATTTTGTGCACTTTTGCCCCTCAAAGCTTTTTTTTTTTTTTTTTTTTAACCCACCCCTCAACATTAAGTCTGGGATGAGTGTGTGCATGTGTGTTGAGAAGATGACCAGGGACATAATATGTCCTGAGCTTGTGTGTGTGTGCGTGTGAGATTGAAAGTCGGTAAGTTGCCCAGAAGTCTGCTTCTCAAGTTGTTCACGTTAAAGCTCTTTTCTTTTTGTTTATTTTTTGTGTGCTTTTTGAGACATTCTAGCTGGTAAACATCCTGTTACACATGACATTTGGTACGCAAGGTTTCAGATCCACTTTGAAAGGGGTTCGGGGGTTGTTGGTTTTTTTTTTCTTTCTTTCTTTTTTGCCCCTCCCTCCTTCCTCCTCCCCTCATTTTCAAACACTCTGGGGTTTTGTCCGGATTGTTTGGACTCGGCCCCGAGCGACAAGTTTGGCCATCTGGTTTCATGTACGCCAGATTGGGGGGGAGGGTACAAGGGACTGATCCGGGGATGTAATTTGGGGGCAAGTTTACACCATGTGGCATCTGCCTCCCTCCACAACACTGGAGGCTATGGACAGATGATGGTTAATTATTACCCCGTCTACCCCCCCCCCCCCTCCTTTTTTTTTGTGCGTTTATCGTTTCATTTAAAAAAAAATTTTTTTAACAATTATTACATTTCTGATGCTAAATGTGTTAACGGGCTTTCCTTTGCCTTTTATTGCGAGTGTTGATTGCCTTTGCCTGGTGAAAGGGGTTTTTCTGCAAGCAGGTATTTGTAGTGTTTTTTTTGTTTTTGTTTTTGTTTAGTTTTTTTTTAATTCAGGGCTGAGATGCAAGCCCCTAAAGTGAGACTGCTCGACAGATGCTGTGTATGACACAGGTTGTGCGCAGGCTCGTGGAAACGCCGGCGGAAAGAACAAAGACATGAATTGATTGTCGATGCTGCCTGCTCGGGAACCTTGAGTCCGCCCCGCGTGTTCCAAATCTCCGATTCGCGGTCGAGCCCGGCGGGTTCGGTCACCCCTGCCCCTGTTAACTTTTTTTTTTTTTTTTTCTCTCTCGTCCCTGGTGTTCTGCAGTCGGAGGTGCTACAACTTGTTCCGCCCCGAGAGGGCAGCCCCGTGCATGTTTCTCATATTATGTATTGGATAATAGAAAAATGATGCCAAAAGTCTGCACGTTGCGATTGTGGGAGACCGCGCAGGAGACGAGGCGCATCGATCATTAGGTGTTACATTTGTTGTGGTGATAAGTTATGATGTTGTATACTTTTGGCTGGGAGGGGTGGGGGGGGGGGGGGTGTCCGTGCGATTCGGAGGGGTGGTGCTGGAGGTTGGGTTGTCGACAAAGAAAACAAGACAATCTAAAACCCCACAATACCTTGTTTTATTTTCCTACCCTCCCCCCACCCCCATAAGCTGTGTGGTGCAATACCTCAATTTTTACCAATGCTAGCTAAACGTGCCGTGTGTAAACTAGCTCCTCTCCAAACAAGGGTGGTATTTTGTATAAATGTCCCCAAATCCTCGGCTTTAATGTGTTTTGAGACCGATGCGTTAGATGGGAACGTTTTTTTTTGTTTTGTTTGTTTGTTTTGTTTTTTTTCCCCCCAAAGAGTCCCCACCGTGGTATCTACATCCCCGAGATATGGACAATCTGCCTTTACTCTGGTATAAAAACAAATTGAATTTTATTTATTAAATTGTAAATATGCAATGCAATTCAAAGAAAAAAAAAATGGCTTGGTCCTTGTCTGTTCATTATACTGTTTCTAAGCTCTGATCTTTTGTATGTCTCAGAAATTGTTTTTATATGTATTTTTTACAATAAATATGTGTGAGAGATGGTTTTTTTTGTCCTTGTCTGCGTTTCATGTCGAGGCGTTGTATCGATACATGTAAATTAGTGGTACGTACATTTTACACATCCTGGTTTGAGGCCTTTTTGTTTCGACGTTCTGTGACTATGTTGCCCATGAATGTGGCTGTTTCTGTGTTTGTCCTGTGTAAACCGACTGGCCACCCACTTGTTTCAGGTCGTCACTTCCTTGGTCTTGTGGTAGATTTTTTTTTATTTGTATTTTATGTTTTTTAAATATCTATCTGCCAACATTTCTCGAGCCTGTAAAAAAAAAAACAAAGTACTATGAAAGTTTCCAGATATTGTTTTGATCTGCCTGCTACTTCGCTTGGATTTCCTTATTAATGACTGAAAGCAAAAGCACTTGTGCAGTAACACAAGCCAGTAACCCACCAGACTGTGACGACAGTGAGCTGCCACTTCCTTCTTCCACTTTCTGTTCTCAGAAAGACACAGAAAAATTTTTTTTACTCTGTTGTCTGGAAACATATCAGATACCAAGTAAAACCATAACTGGTTAACCAAGTAATGTGTCAGAGTAACTTAAGTGTTAGAGGAGTTTATGTTGTTTTAATTTTGAGCTATATAGAGGACAATAAAACAAACTTTTTTTTTGTTTATCTTAATTTGTATACATTTTCGTCATAAACAAAACAAAATTATATATGTTTTCAAACGAGAAGCGCTTACCCAAACAATTCTCTGTTGGCCTTATAATAGAAATCAATTTCTCCCATCAAATTGATCTTTATCATTATCCAGCCACTGTTCTTCTGGGGGTTTTGCATTAAAGGTCATTTCCTAGTGACGCATTTCTTGCTGCAAGTACACTATGCGTCTTCCATCATGACTGTCTTTAATTTTTCCCAGGTACATCACAAGTAAAAGTGTTTGGAACTTTATATCCAAAAAGTTTTTTTGTTTTTTTATATATAATTTCATAATATAGTTCACACTTTTCCAAAATTGTGTCACTTCTGTACTCTGAAAGGTCCCCATCTGCAAGTCCATACTGTGCCGCTGAGCACATACTTTTTATTTTCGTTGTAATCTATTTAAAAAGAATCGCGTCACAGTAACACATGATCTGGAGTGCCAGCGTATGTGGAGCATTTATAGAGCAGCACTAATCACATGTGGAAGAAGACGTTGTGTAAACCAGCAAGAAAAAGGAACTAAATTGCATAATCACCTTTAACTTTAAATCAATATTTTAACATGATATTTTTTTAAAAAGCAGACAAGTATGTTGTCAACCTGCAGCGCTGGCAAGGAAGTACTGTATTTGCATTTAAGTACATTATCTGTTCTGCATTTTATCATTAACTTTTCCAGTTCCTCTTTACTTTTGCTGCCTGCATTTGAAACTACTCCGAACCTTTTATTCCTCAATTTACTAAAACAGAAAGACTGATCACATCAGCTGACTAACACTTACCCCCAGTGAGGCTGCAGAAGTTGAGTCATGAAGATGTTTTTATTAAATATCTTTAAAAATTTTTGCAATTAAAAGGAATTCCTAGTGAATTCTGTAAAGTTCAGTCAGGTTATTAGGAAATGATTTAATTCATAGCTAAACTATGATGCAAGTTGAGTCATCATCCATGTTCATGACAAAGCTGCTGCATCCATGATGAGGAACACCACAAGAACAAATGTTACGTGTGTTTGGATGACTATGTTCATGTCCCCTTCAAAAAATAGATCTTGTTGAGTTTTGAAAGAAGTCATAGCATATCTATTAAAAGCAAACAAAACAAATCTGAAGTCAAGAATTTGAGAATTTTCTTCCGGCTCTGCTCTGCAGTAAAAATGATGAACTCTCAAGTCTGGATGGTCTGATGTGCTTCTGTGGACGAACTCACCGCTGATAGCACGAAGCAGCACTGGAGAGTTCTGCACTGCAAGTCATCACACAGGATGTGTTTGTTTATGCTGTTTTGTACTCATGAAGGAACATTCCACACTGCGGACCGCATTAAAGACTGAATGAAGGATTGTTGTGTAGGACGTGTGGTCGTTTGAGGGCATAAAGTTACCCAGAAATAGGAGAGGTAAGAACATATTTCTGTAAATTCTTCACCACAAAAGTAACTACGAGTTAAGAGAGATTTAAAAAAAAAAAAAAAAAGAAAACCCACTATGGCCTTTATATAGACTGGATGGTTATATTTAGTTTATAATATTACTCTAATGGGTGCACATATTCGATTAAAAAAAGCTGATATTTAGATGTTTCTGTAATTTTGAGTAATCTCTCCACAAGTGCAGCAGACCGAAAACACCTTTTAACTATAAGATTATGCAGTGTTTGTGCAATATGTAATTACCGTCTCTGTGGTGTTTTCTTCACGGACATAAAAGGAGATTTACTCTTACAGACTCAAAGCTTTAATTATATCCTCAATTATGGCTGCTGGATCCCAGGGCTCCAACACTTTGTAGGTCTCTTTGTTTATGAAAACGCTGAGCTGTTCAGTCAGCATCACCTGACGCTTCACAACTGGAGGCAGCCTGGTGAACATCTGCAGTTCTTTAACATTTTCACCAGCGCTGATGATTCTTTTGCTGAAAAGTTCAGTACACTAATGCTTCTATTTTATTTATACATATACATTTTTTTTTTGCATTAGATGTTGTTGTAAAATTGTCTCTTCCTACTCTTCACAGGAGGACCAGAAAACCGGTTGCCAAACTTATTTTTGAAGCTTGGATTAAAGACACTAGTCCAGCTGTTCAGATCTTTTAGTGTTTCCCCTGAATGTGAATTGGGATAAATAATCGGATCAGAATAAAAATAAATGATGAGAAAACCTAAAAAGGGAGAGGATAAACATGGCATTCTGGCATTAAATCCACTCCACTGTTCCTAAACACAATACAAACAAACAAAACCGAGATATAAACATGCTCTCTCTTCATCAATTAAAAATAGGAAAATAATTGGAAGTTGCATTATTGATTTTTAATTGTATTTAGTTTGAAGAAAACAACTGAACGAACTTATAAAGAAAGCACATTTGTTCTAGTAAAATGGAAAATAAATGAAGAATCTGTAACTTTAGTTAACATTTATGGAAGTGATACCAACTTTATCAAGAATGTCAGATTTGATTCGTCTCAGAATTGAATCCTTATGAGTGCAGGCCACCTGAATATATTTTAACTCCTTTAAAAGACACATTCAGAGGCTTTTTAATCATGTACAGCAAGCGTTTCAGCAAGCGACAAGAAATACTTAAAAAAAAAAAACTGTGTTTCAACTGATGGGAGATTAAGATTCCTTATTACTGGTTTTGATATAGTTCTATAATGTCTAAGAGCTTTAATGTATTATTCTATAAATATATTTCCATTATTCCTTTGCAAAACTTCTGTATTTCTTTAGTTTCTTTGTAAAACACTGTGAATTGCCTCGTGTTTGAATGGTGATCAATACATTTGCCTTGCCGTTTGCTTCCATTCATTTATGTGAAGGGTCTGGATTCATCCAAATCTAATTTTGTCATGGAGAAAATAAACTATTCATCTATAGCTGGAATATAAATTTCAGTTTACCAATGATAAAAACTCAATCCTCTTTTCTATCTCGATGAGTGATGAGAACACATCAGCTGATGTCAGAGATGACAAGTTACAGACGCCCTCACCTTCTACCTGGAAACTATTCTCATCTTCCGCTACCTGCTGGTGAGAAGGAGAAACTGCACAAACGTTCATATAAACACACACGCCCACACTTTTAAACTGTGAATAAAGTTATTTATTATGGTGATTTGTATTTATTCAAAACAACATGGCTGGAAAATTTAAGAATTTCCTCAATTAATTTTGTCTTTTTGAAATATACGTCAAATATTTTCCAAGGTAAGTAATGAAATATACGGCGGCGTCCAATTCTTTGAAAAAAGAAACAAATTTGAAATAGACACATTTCATGACGTCATAGTTGTTTGAAGAACTTCTGGTCACTTGATTTACAAGGTAATGGTGACACAAAGATAAACATCGTCATGTTTAGAAACACAGCGACACTGAATGTGAATGCAACGTTAATGCAAAGCGATACAAACAAAAAGTAGTGCAAAACTTCTCCAACTATATATTTCTCATGTCATTTTCAGTATGACAAACCTGAAATACCCATCAACTAAATCAGGAAACACTCGATTGTGATAATGTGGACGTTCCCTCACTATAGAGATGCATTCATTTGAGTAAATATATGAGCCTGTGCAAAACGTTTTGGCTGGAGTTCATGCTGCTGGTCACACATAGAAATGCTGATTCACTTTACAATGCGCATTGATAGATTCAAAATAAACTATCAGTGCATCGATTTTTGAAAGCACTTCAGACACCATCCGAAAAGTTTTGCCTGGCACTGTTGCTTTACTAACAGATATTTCATTCGTTTTACTGAAATGTAGCCGATAACTAAACTTATTTCATTGAATAGCTGCAGTTTTTTGGTGTATTAATGATTCATTGCTGCAGCTCTATAGCGGAGGACACGTACGCACTAAACCTTTCTCATCCCCGAAATCTCGCAGCTTTACAGGAGCGACCTCAATGTCAAACATGATAGTGCATTCTCTCTGCCCGACGGGGAGGAACGCCTCCTGAGTCCAGGCCGCCTCACCACAGCGAGGAGTAGTTAAACTGGATCCTCAGCAGGTACCTCATTCGGATCTGGGCGGGGTCGTAAACAATGAACTCGTTGTAGAGGAGCGAGTAACCGCTGGACGGATTAATACGCGTCTTCACCCCGGGCCCCATCGGCACAGTCACACCATCCCTAAAAAAAAGACAAATGAAGAGAGAATCAAATCAAATTGACCTTTCATGTACATATTTTGTAGTTTCATCATTATAAATAGAGATTTTTTTTTTTTAATTTTGTGTGCAGATTGTGCCAACCCTATATATAAAGCATTCGTTGTATGTGTGAATTTGTGGAAAATAAATAAACAAAAACCACTTGTGACACTATGAGGCGACATAACGGGCAGCCATAACATTAAGACCCCTGAAAGGAGACGCGAATAACCGATGTTCTCTTCATCATAACATGTTAGTGGGGGAAATAAATCACGGGCGATGGATTTGTCCTCAGAGTTTGTGTTTCAAGCTGTAAAAATGTGCAATAGAAAGAATTTGATTGAGTGTTTAAGTCGCGCCAGAGCAAAAAGAGAGCAGTATCGTGACTTTGATTTTAAGTGTGCAGCTGAGAACCGCAGCAGGCGAACAGATGCAATGACGAAACTGGATCAAAATCAATTTGAAATGAAGATTGTCGCTCAGTTACAAAGTCCACAAATAATTGGCTGATGAGTCCCACCATTAGTTTAAATGGATACATTTGAATCACTGAAGCCAAGAGTCATCCTCCCAACTACATATTACAACCTGCATTAAGTCCTTGCTGCTGCGATAAACTATGTCCACCAGACGGCTTAATGATTTCTGTTGTGTACGAGTTCCACGTGCACCTATTGATGTCAGTGTCTGTGTGACATATAGCAGTGAATCAAGGCGGACTAACAGTGTGACTGAGTTTTTGGGGTCAGGTCCGGTCCGTCCCAATCCCTTGGTGCTGTTTTTTCCAGCTGGAAGGTTGTTGGCCTGGTAATCGGCGTTAAGCAGCTCGTTCGAGTCTCCTAGAGCGACCTGCAGCCACGCACAAAACACGGATGACAAGAGAATCTGCATCAGGCCAGTGACAAACACACAACTATTTTAACTTCTTTTGGTTTTCTTCCTGTAGAATTCTGCAAAGATTCTCTATTTCTATATCTTAGAAAAATGCATTTGCAGCTTTGCAGGTGTTTTTTTTCTAACAACCATTATTCGACTTCATTTAACAAGCCGTTTGCTCCAGTAAGCTGGGAAAAGATAACAGATTGTGAAACGTGGCGAAGAGAAAATGAACTCACCTCACACAGAAGAAGCAATCCGATCTTGCTGTTCTGAGTTGCAAAGCAGTAGTTGGCACTTTTTGACGACATGTCAGCAAAGTAGACACCTTTACCAAACTAAAAAAAAAAAAAAAAAAAGAGGTCATATAGTAATACTGTGTACTTTGAAGAAAATAATCTTTAGCAATATTTACATTTATTCAATCTAGGCCTTTTTTTTTTATTAGAGTAACAGTATATTATAATATAATGCTTTTATTAAGCGATATCAGAGCAGAACTGAGTAGAATGACTGGCGAGTCCCAACTTTCTCAAGTTGCCCGTTTGAAATCTTTGTCCGTCCCACTAAACCTACCATGTAACCAGTGACGGGGGCTTCCGGCGGCGCCACTCGGAGACCCTGGCTGAGGATGCCAGCCCAGTTGGAGAGCCGGGAACCGTGCCACAGCAGAGTCCTGTCGGACACATTCACACACAGTTGTTGAGAAAACCCACGTTCCCACAGACGTGCCGGTCAAACTTTAGGTGGGAATCAAAACATGAAATGTCAAAGACTTGTTGTGTTACTTACTTGTTGTGCATCTGAGACAAGAATTTATTGCTCTCCCCATCGCGGTCCACTGAGAAGACGTCGATAATAGTCATGGTGTAGTCGCAGTGTGTGGAGGCATGTGTGGACTGCAGATACTTCTCTATTATCTTCACAAAGAAAGGAAGGAAAGGAAATCAGCTGTATGAGGGCAAAAAATATCAATAGACTCTGAATAAAAATAACAAACCTTGTTCAATCGAAATTAGATAATGAAGCATAATTGTTGGACCTGCTACCATTTATACTCTAAAATGCATGGTTATATCAATTATAGATATCATAAAGCAGCAGCGATTTAACCTTGTTAACCTCATATAATGCAGCAGTTGAAATGCAAATATTTTCTTGTGATCTCAATGGGATTCATGTGAAAGCCGTTAAAAATAAAAATAGGTGAAAATGAAGAAAGTGATAGGCTTTTTTCAATCTCGCTGTTTTGGTGCTTCTTGTTTTCCACTATTTCACAACCACACTTTGGGATTTCTAATTTCTGGAAGACCCACTGACTTTGTACTCGTTGCAGCCGGCGTCCAGCGGCTGCAGTTTGCAGCAGAGGGATTGATACTGTCTGTCTGCAGGATGTTCGTCGCCGTCTTCACTGGACTGCACCATTTTCACTGCGATTTGGATGTCACTCAGTGCCTTTGAGAACAGAGAGCAGACGCTCACAGCTCAGACAATAATCACCACAGTCAAATACTCATGAACCCATTCAGAATCCCCCTACCTCCAACAGAGCAATTTTCTCCTTCAGTTCTTGCTCTGTGCGGATGATCGGGGGAGTCTTTAACCTGGAGGTTCAGATCTTTGAGTAAACCACAACATTCCATTTTTCGGCCTCGATGCATCTTGTCATCTGTTCGGCGGCGTTAACCTCACCCAAAGTCATGTGGGATCCGTGTGTAGAACTGGTTGCAGGCCTCCAGCAGCTGCTTACTGCTGCCCTTCTTCTTTAAACAGTCCTCGATGTTCTTCAGGGCTTGGTAGCCGGCGCGAATCTGCTCGGAGGTCAGCTTTCCTACAGATCGATGAGGCACGAAAATGAGGTGCTTGAAAATATTCATTACTTTGGAGCTACTTTGAAACTCCATTTAATTTCTTTTTTGGTCCACACGGGGCAATATCAAGAGCAAACAAACAAACAAACAAACAAACAAACAAACAAACAATCGAATGAAGTTGGGTTTTCAAGTCCCACATAGTGAATTCTTTTTTTTAAGTTTCCCTGATATAAACGCCAGACTGATCCAAAGATTACAATTTCTTCCTGAAAATGGATCTGAAATATTGTGTTGTATTCAGGCTCTTAAATTCTGCTCCTACGGTTTTGCTGAGTTCTACAGAAGTGCTATATTGGTAACCTGGAAGAACTTCTACTAAATTGCACTTGTCATGGATGCTCACGTGTCTTTCCATGTATTTGTTTTCTGTTATCAGTATCTACATTTTTTTAATTAATAACTGTTTAAATTTGGCGAGTAAATCCTTTTTTATTGAATCAATGACGAGATTATAGTGCATAGTGGAACCAATCAATATTTGTTTAATTTATTTCTCCTTGATGATGTGAAAGGACCTATAAAATATTAGTTTGAAAAAAGAAATAACAACTGTTCATTTTCATCTGATTGTCATATGTTAATATATTTTTTTTTTCATTTTAAAACAAAATCTGGGCTGTTTTCTGAATTAATAGAGGATTTTGTTATTGATTGAGTTTTAATTGCATGCAGCTACAAACAATAAAAAAAAAAGAATAGTAGTTTAACAATTTCTTATCTTTCCTTGGGTCTCATGGTAATACTATAAGTTGAATAATTTTTTGATTTGGTGGAAGACATTTGAACAGATCTGTGCTGTAATTTCTTTGGCAGACAGACGAACCGAGAGGAGCCTTCCGGACGTCAAACTTCATCTCCAGCACGCACTCCTCCATGGTTTTGATGTTACAGATGAGTTCCAGGAGCGACTGAACTTTCCCGTCCAGCTTGGAGATCTTCTTTTTTTGTGTGGCATCCGTGCTGGGTTTATCCTCCTCCTGGAGACAGGGAAACAATTTCACGAGTGACAAACCCGACCCTGAACGCAACTTCGTGCTTCTGAGACCATCAGCCGAAACCACAAAGATGCGCCACCTTTTTGTCCGTGCTGTAATCCATGAACACCATGTCATATTTCCCAGACTCCTTCTTGAAAGTGTCCCGGTCACACCACCAGTTCTTTGTCTTGTCGAAAAACCTGCAACAGAAGAGTTTTCCGAATGTCACAGAGCACGCTTGACATCTCCGAACATCTTCGGTCAGCCGCACTCACTCACTTTTTCCTGAAGAAATCTTTGGCCTTGAACAGGTCTCCACCACAGGCGACAAGGCTGCTCTGACCAACTTTGCCCACTGCGCAAGACATATGGAATAGAAGAAAAGCACTTGATTCGTCCAACGATCAGTTTCACTGATCGAAAACAATGACAATAAAATGTATTAATTAGTCACCTCTGCCCCATCTCATCCACACACTATAAGCTTTGGAGGCGTCGTCCTCCAGCAGCTGCATTAGATAGTATTTGTTGTTGTTAAATTGAAGATTCGTCTGTGGAAAAGAAGAAGCCAAACATTGTTTGCTGCATGCTTGAAATTCACCCCACTTCTTCACAATCAACTGAAGACCAAAGAGTTTGAAGTGTTTCCTCCTCCACGGAATGGAAGGAGCTTTGTTAAAGAGAGACACAGCCAGCACTCTCAGTTTAAACAAGGTTCTGCAGCTTGTCATGAGATACAGACTTCTACTTCTGAGTCGAACAAAACTGGCTCCCAATATTTTACAATATCTTTCTCAATTGATGTGTGAGATCAATTTGAATCAAGTGCCATTAAGATGTTTTACCTGGTTGAGCATCACATCAAAAACCTCTTTTCCTTCGTCGTAGACGTGAGCCTGAAGCAAAAGCATAAAAATAACGTTAGAAAATGTGTCATATTTTGGCATTTTTATATGTTAAACTAAAGGACATCAACAATTTAGGAAGTGCTCACTGAAAAGTACAAATGAAATATGAACGAAATAAGCTAAATGAAGTAACATTTATGGTATTGAAAGATATTAACATTTCTTTACCTGTGTGTCACATTTCAAGATAAATTATGTACCAATGTAACAATTGATTATGAATGTTACATTTAAAATTATTAATAAACTATTGTATTGTTAGTTATTTCAACTTTTGTAATACAAACTAAAAACTCTCAAGCATTTCAGCCTCGGCTACACATCAGACCTCATAAAATATTTGAATACTTTGAGCTACTGCCTTTTACAAGCTACAATCTTAAAGAGTAAATTGAAAGAAAAAGGTACTATATCCATTTATATTTTAAAAATGTGAAATGTAGAGATGTCACAGTTTGAGTTGGATTATTCAGAAACATTTACATTTACACTGTGTTCCATTTTACTTCTACAACTATTGTGTATTGACATTTATTTCAAGAGTTCTGGAGTTCAGGGCAACAGGTTGAGACGTTGCTCATTTATCTCCTGATCAGGAAGTTTTTGCTTCAGTCCAGAAAAACACACATCCAACAAGTTATTATGGCTGAAACAATCAGTAAAAGAAAATTCAGTTTAACCAAAGAATTCTCTGCTGAATGAAACAGATTCAATCAGAATTAAAGCACATATAAGGAACTGTACAAGCATGTTGTGCCAGAGACTTTCTTTAAAAGACATGTGCGAGCTACAGGTTTGATGATAAACTTTACCTTTCCCAATTTGGCTTTGCATTCGGGGTCCACTGGAGCTTTGCCCTTCAAGACCACAGTCTTCACAACCTCCGCTGCAAAGAGTAGAAGCAGCACATGCGCCAACAATGAAGGCTTAAATACATATATACATATAATTCATATAACAGCATCTATTCACCTATTTAAACTTGAGAATTTTTAATACAGCAAAAGCCCTCAACATTTTCCTGCTCGCCTCAACATGTCAGATTCACGTTACCTTCATCTTTTGCTTCCACTTTGGGAGTTTCTTCTGTTTTTATCTGCTTCTTGCTTTGTCCTCTCCTCCTCTTTGGTGCAGGTTGCTCTTCTGCCTCTTCTTTTGCCTCTTCTTTTGCCTCTTTGGCTTGAGCTGGTTTCCCTTTTTGTGCAGACGTCTCGCCATCATCCACTGAACTTTCTTTAAAAAAAAAAAAATTAAGGCAGGAAATATGTTTGTAATAGTGAATTGTTACAGGAAATCCCACTGATGAGTGACCAGCTAAAAAGTGTGTCGGCTTAATAAACAAACAGTCTCATAAAAGTAAAAGGACCCGAGAGTTATTTTTGATATATACGTATTTGATATATCTCCTTCTCTACTGTCAGGAACATGTTTACTCGGTCATCCTGGTTCTGAGGGTTTCTTTCTGCTAAAAGGAAGTATTTTTTTTTTCCTTTTCACTGTTGTCAATGCTTGCTCATGTGAAATAATTGTGTTTTTCTCTGTAAGCGTCCTGAGGTGACTGTGTTGTTGGTGGTGCTGTGTAAATGAAATTGCACTGAAAATTAAAAAGAAGACGAGCACCTGTCTTCACAGTCTGGGAACGGATTTTCCTCTTGTACTTGGAAACAGGATTTATCTGGACCATTTTCTTAAGATCAACGTCGTAGGACGTCCCTGAGCCGAGGCTGAGAGTGACGGACGTTTCCCCAGAAGACACGGCCGAGTCCAACAAGGCGGTGGCGGTAGGTGAATACGGCACCCATTGTCCATCATCTCCCATCCACTGCCACACTGATCTCAATGAAAGGGAGGGAGAGGAAGACTGGATAAGAGAGTTTCCGATAAGCAAATATACATGACTACTATAAAGAAAGAACGAGAATCACTGATAATTGCAGTGGTGTACCCACCATCCATCCATCTCAAAATATAATTCAACTGATTATCATTGGAAAGTTAATTGTTTGTGGGTTACGTTTTTCAGATTCACTTGTGATTGAAGAGCCACCAACGAAAAAAAAGCTTTTTAACAGTGGCAGAAAAGATTTTTCAGGAGCGCCTGTCACATACTCTGCTGCTCATCCCACAAATACATGCGCCATAGAAACGTGGGTCTACATAAAAGAAAAAATAAGAAACTGATAGCCATGGGGCTTTAATTTAATATAGAAATAATCTAAAAAAGTCGAACTTTTGTGCCTTCTCTGCAAAACCCGAATAACAAGCAGTGATGCATTAATCATCTCAGCCTCCTGGTATGGAGAAAAATAACATGGCGGGTGGATGTAAATAGGATTGGGCCTTGAGAATATAAATTGCATAATTATGGATGGAGCCATGGAGGGTAAAGTCTGCTTGGATCGAATCTGGTGTTTAATAATCGTGATTTCTTGCTGTAATCTGCCCCGACATGTCGCGCGAGCACGCGTTAAAAACAGAGGCAACACACCTGTTTTTGATTGGACGTCTTCACTTTCCGCTGCACTCTGGCCCTTTTTGTTCGAAGCCCTTGTTCGTCCCATGGTGTTTTTGTTGTTGTTGTTTGTGGAAAATTGGCCAGCTGCAGTAAAATTGCAACAATAAAAAGGAGAGGGAAACTTTTCTGAGTCGTTTCCTGGATGTGACACCAGCGGTGAGTTGGTATCAAAGATCGCGCTTTATGAAGATGAGTCACTCCGTGGCCAACGTTTATAAGACAATAAGATAAATGGACGTGTGTTTGGAGTATGTTTACAATCAATTATAATCATGTAAATGAATAGAGATGTACTTTTAACACAAAAAACAGCGCTATGTGTTGTTATTACAGTACCTAAAAATACGAGCAGAGTGAGCCGTCTTCGTAACACTATTCTTTTTATGAGTGGAACGGCACTTTGGTGAAAATATTTCCGCTCTTGTGTAGAGTCGGAATTATTTTGATGCTGGACAATTTAACTTCCCCGTGGTTGACACACTGTGGGCGGACAGGCGCTTTTAGCTGGTTTTAAAATTATACAGACACAGGTCAGACAGGAGCAATGACTTCTCGGAGCTTCAGTGCCGTGGCTTTGTGTCAGCGGGCGGCTGTGCTGAGGGTCGCGTGCAGGGTGAGTGCTTTTCGTGAGTGTTTTTTGTGAGTGTCATTGAACGCAGCGTCTCAGCCATGGAGGTCAGGCTCAAACGTAACACACATAAGAAATAATAGATTTTAGATTTTCTGTAGTCACATCACACGTTAAAATGGTTGGGGCATTTCTAGATTGCAGGACAGAGCTGGAAATATGCCAGGGATCTCATCGGGATCATCGGAGATTTGAAAAAAATGTCACGTTTGTTGATGAGTCTGATGGAGAAGTCTTGGTGGTATTCGTAAGGCTGCCTGCCACCACCATGAGCTCCAACTGTGATGCTTTTATCGTCGTGCTTTTGTGGGTATACAATAATAACTCAATCTTTTTTCTTTAAAAAAAATATATAATTTCAGAATATGAGTGCAGCTGCTAACCCAGAAACTCGGTCAGATTTCCTTAAAGGAGAACTACACAGGAGACACCCAGGTGTGACCAACCTGAAAACTCTGCGACTGCCTCAAGAGCTGCAGGTTGCTGCGCAATCTATCATTCACAGTAAGCTCCACGATCTTGTATGAATTTCGCTGAAACGACAAATATTTCAGTTGTTTCTCTAGTCTGACAAACTTGCTCAGGTGCTTTTTCGGCCACTGTCCTGTCTCCCTACTTGCAGGAGCTGAAGTGGCTCAGCTCCCCGAACGCGTCCGCAAACTCACAAATTTCCTGTGGAGCAGGAAACGACTGATTGAAGATGTGGCTTTGAGGAAAAGAGCAGTAACCATGGAGAAACAACTATGGGAGAAAGCCATGCTGAAAGGAAAAGGTAGAAGACGTCAATGGCAATACAAAATAAAAACTATTCAACACATTTAATCTGAAGCGAGATTCTGCGAGGCGGCTGGGGAAATAAAGTATTCTTTACTTTGCAGATTTAGACATGCAATTGCTGGACGATCGTATCAAGAAGAAAGTTCTGTCAGAGCTCAAAAGAACAACATATCACTGGAACCCACTAAAGTAACACATTCATCTGCTTTATATACTATCCATAAGTTATTATTTTCAGCTTGATGTATGTCTAATGGAGATTATAGTTAATATAAGTGACATACAAACACTAAAAGGGTCATTTCTGCAATTAAATATATCGTATTGACAGATCTACATCTACAACAACACTGTGGAGTTGGAGTTTATATCAGGTGCACTACATACAGATCATCTTGTGTTTTTCAGGTACGATGAGGAGCTGGGTGTGGTGTACATGGCGGCTCGGCTGGCTGGAGGCTACGCAGCAGTGAAGAGAGCTTTAAATGAGGTGATGGAGGAGACATTTAAAAGCACGTCACTGCTTATGGTGCTTAAGAGCAATCTTTTTCGAACTTTTTAAAGATTGTATATGCTGAAAAAGCATTGTGTCACGGGAGTCTGTTTTACGAAGCAGTTGAATGCTACGTTGCAAAATTCTTAAACGTGGGCTGTCATTTTCTCATTTTAATAAGTTTCACCGACACCCGGGTGACTTTTGGGTTAAAAAGAAAAAAAAAGAAGCAATTATGGAAATTTGGTGTAATTTGGAACCACCAGCAGTGGATGTGCTTTGTGGAAGAAATACTTGTAAAGGAGAAGCTTACATGTAAACTGAGATTATGAGAACCACAATTTAAGACACATCAAAGTGTTAGACTGGGACTTTTTTTTTGGTCTAAATTGCGTTTTTGTTTCTTTGATTTCAGATAAAGAAAAGAGATCCTTCGTTTGCCCCTCAGTCGCTCCTGGATTTTGGTTCAGGCCTGGGAACAGTTGCATGGTACGTGTGCATCATTATGAGAGTTTCATCGAACTGAAATTAAAAGTGGACATTGGGCACTTTTTCCTCTCCACAGGGCGTCCCACTCGCACTGGGGTGACTCTCTGAAGGAGATGGTGTGTGTGGACAGCTCTGGATCAATGAACACCTTGGCCGAACGACTTCTCAACGGTACACAAATTAAGATTGTTTATTGACTTTATGTGTACCAAATGCACAATTTGACAAGGAACTGAGTATCTGTGTGTGTTTTCTAAACAGGCGATGATGAAGGTGGTGCACCTCACTTCAAACACGTCTATTTCAGACAGTTTTTGCCAGTTTCTCCTAAGGTAGGAAACAGAAAGTAAACCCCAAAACTTTGGAATAAATACATGACATGCAGCTAAAAGTTAAAAACACTCGCCTTGACCCGACCGTATTGTTTGCACAATGTTTAATTCTGCTGAGGTGGAAATCGCCTCCCCTCCCACTCCTCAATAAAAGACATACTTAACTTTAATAACCTGGAGAAAATCAGGTGCACATTAAACAGTTAATATAAAAATCCATCTAACATAAAGGCCTTTCTTTGCACGTGCTCAGAGCCTGTTTACTGATAGAACGACTGCCACACATGTTGGTACATAATCCTTTTGGCCGATCTGTTTCTCTCTTAATTATATTGGATTTACAGCTTTTCCAACTTGTCATGTATGACAGTTTCATAAAGGGTGTCTATCAAATGCAACCTTCTTGTCAATATACTCCAATTCTCTGTTTTTAAACTCTTTTATATTAATTTGTGGCCTGTGCAAAACTGAGGGGAAAAGGGATACAAACAAAAGAAGTGTGCATGTCAAATGATCTCTTTTTTTAATCTTTAGAGTTCTATTTAATGCATACAATCTTTTTCTAAGGGGGTTTTACATATAATTGTCTATCTGCCGTCTTCCAGGTGCAATTTGACTTGGTGGTTTCAGCCTTCACCCTGTCCGAGCTTCCAGGTGTGAAGGATCGAGAAGACGCCGTGTTCACCCTGTGGAGAAAAACCAGCTCATATCTGGTTAGTGGAAAACATATCAGATGGCAGGTTTTCTGCAATGTCTTTTACTTTTGCTACGATCAACAAATGTGTTATATCGCGACGTATTCAAATTATACTGACGTCTCGTATTTCATGTCGTAGGTGCTGGTTGAAAACGGGACAAAAGAGGGTCATCAAATGCTGATGGAGGCCAGAGACACCTTGTTGAAGGTAAACATGTAGAGTAGATGCACTGTGTTGTGTATGGTTTAATGAAGGCCATCATACTAAAGGGCTGTTTCTCCAGAAACAAGAGAAGACGGTATACGACTCCAGGCCAGCGTCTGTCTTTGCTCCGGTACGTAAATTTCCCACTTTGTTTCAAGGTTTATCAGACTTTCAGCCACCAGTGTCGTTTTCTCACCAGAGCACTTTTTTTTTCTTTCTTCCTGCAGTGTTCCCATGAACTCACATGTCCAAAGCTCTCAAGCCAAATCGTCACACCCTGCAACTTCCAGCAGTTCTACCAACCTCTTCTTTCACCCGGGGTGAGTTTCAACAACAGAAGTCTGATTTCAAGGCACTGTGCTTTAAATTACACAGCAGGAGTACGTAAGCTCCATTCATTAATCTTCTATACTTTAATCCTCTGAGGGTTGCAGGCGAGTCCAGCTGTGGGTGAAGCTCCTTATCAATGTCCTTCCTTTTCCAGCATCACCAACGTCACACCGAGAAGTTCAGCTACCTGATCCTGAGCCGCTCGCGCCCCGCAGAGGAGGACCGCGAGGGCGTGGACTGGGCCCGGCTGGTCGCGCCGGTGCTGCGAAGAACGCGACACATTCATTGTCGGATGTGCTGCCCGGACGGACAGCTGCAGCACGTGGTGGTGACGGCAAAGAGAAACGGCAGGTAAACACCCTGCGTTGGTTAAAATTGTCCAATTATTTCTGATAATATTTCACATACATACATAAAGGCAAACTGTCTCAGAGTAAATACTAGTGTTCAGTCATTTCTAGGTATAAATAGAGAAAGATGACATTTTTTGGTGACACAAGCAGCTGTTCATTTGTTTGTTTTTTTAATAATCAAAAGAGAAATTATAGCAACCAGCTTTTTCTTTTTTTCCAGTACTGTGTTAGTCGTTACACATTTCACCCAGTAATACTGTTGGGTGATGTTCTTCTGGCTTTCATACCTACCGACTTTGACGTTTGCGTTTTCTCTTATCTCATCAGGGACGTGTACCGCTGCGCTCGAAACAGTGACTGGGGGGATCAACTTCCGTTCGTTCCCAATGTCCAGGAAGACACCAGTGATTCAGAGTGACGGCTCTGATGGGAAAACACTTTTTCTTTGGACTCTTGCGCCATCATTAAAAAGTTAGACAAGCCTTCCAGTTAAGGACACGTCAGCTTTTGGTTCCTCATAAAATCTGCAATAACTCATCTAGTCTGTTGAAATGCCCTCCCATTCAACAGGTGTGGTTAGATCTGTATTTACCAAGTTTTATTGCATATCGCCCACAGTAAATAAGTTTATATCCTTTTATAAGCTTGATCTACTTTAGAAGGAATTGTGGTATTAAAGTTAATAAACTTTCTAATGCTTTGATGCTCAAGATTAGAGTTTGTCTAAATGAACTGTATTTATTCTGAGAAATTCCTCTCTTTGGGATGGTGTAAACAGTAAGATGTTTGTGCAGCAGGGGGCGCTCTAGCAAAGAAAATGTGCTTCAGTAGTTTACTGTATTCAAGATCAGTTCCACACAAAGTTTTATTTAAAGTAGGTGTGTCAGACAAGCAGCCTATCAGAGGATCTTCAAGAGAACAAAGTGTAGTATAAAAAAAAAAAAAAGGCAATTGAATACACTTTCAATAAAATAAACTGTAGTTTATAATTCCTCTGTTTTAGTATAATTGGCAAACTTAACATTGACACCAAAAACTGAAAGATGAATTGCTGTAAGATGTCAAGAAAGCAAACTACAAACCTTTAGCAAGTGACAATTACTTCAGCATCAAATTGATAGTGAAATCATGTACTGCTACCAAAACCATCGCGCCTTGAAATCGGCTGGCTTTTTCCAACGTTTAAAAAGAAATTTCAAGTCATTCATTGTTTATTCTTCACAAATCTGCACATTTCTGAATACACTTGCATGTTGACGAGAAATTGAAGAATTTATGGTACCATCTTCGTAGTACGGTCAATGTGACATTAAACAGCCGTTTCACACTGCATCCTTTAAAGTCCGACTGATTAAAAAATAAAAAGCAGCATTGGAATCAGATATGAGGTATAAGACGCACATGTATTCTTTACCTGCTCATGATTAAAAGTTCGTTCGCAGTACAGTAAATATGAACACACCATTGCAGAACATTTAGTGTTGCCACTGCTTCAGTTAACTCCCAGCAATCTGCTTCAGAGCTGAGGTCAAGTCGGGATACTTGTACTGAAATCCAGACTCTAAAGTCCTCTTGGGTATGACTTTCTGGCCTTGGGTGAGGACCACGGCCCTCTCGGAACCCATCAGTGTATTCATTACGAAGCCAGGCACGGGAAAGATGGTGGGTCTCCTCAAGACCCGGCCCAGTTCTTTGGTGAACTCATAGTTGGTATTGAGCGCCGGCGCGACGCCGTTTAACACTTGTGGCGGAGAGCAGGGAGCGTCGGCTGCTGGCTCCAGTGAGTGGGCAATAATTCCCGCCAAGTCCGAGACGTGGATCCAGGGGAACGGCTGTCTACCAGACCCCAGGGTGCCGCCGAGGCCGAGCCAGAACGGGAGCATCATTTGTTTCATTGCGCCGCCGTCACGACCCAGGACGGCCCCTTTTTAGACGAGGGAGGAGAAAGATCGCATCAACCTTTAACAGCCAACTTCATTTAATCAAAGCAGGAAAAACACATCGTGTATGAACAATGGCTGACATATACTGAATAGTGGCGAAAAAGACTTTATCTTGGCGTTTTGAGTTTTTCTCCCTTCATGGGTATGGGGTGGGGGTTTAATTTTGGGGATTACTTTCTGAGCAAAATACTTTGTCTTATTTTTGTCTTGTGCCAAAGATGCTATACATTGATTGATTAATTTTTGGGGAAGTACGGCTTTGAAATCCTGAAACAATACACAGCTTCAATTAAAATAGCTTCTGTCCCTGGGAGCAAGTCATTGCAATTTTTCTTTGTCCCTCCTGCTGCAACTAGGATTTAAAGCCACGTCTGACATCAGGTCATTTACATTTGGTTTTGTTTTGTTTTTTAAATACCGAAATTACTCAAGCGATCATTCTCGATGAAATTAACACATATCCCATCCAGCAAAAAGTGATGATTAACTTTTGCACTGTTTTCAATTTTTTTTTAATGTACCTGTTGGTGGAGATACTCCCCCTGATCTTTGGCTCTCAAAGAATGAATAATTGACAGATCGCTATAAATCCTGGACAAAGTTGTTAGAGACTCTGTGTTGGTGGCCATATTAAAAACACTGCATCACTTCAGATTGTTGCTCTTTAGATGGAGCTCCTTAGCACCATCGACTGTGATATTTGTAGGCAAGTCTATGTGAGAATCAAGTTGTCATATTCCAGCAAACACAGTTTATGGTTTGGAATTACAATAATCTTGTAATTACATTAGCCTATTAAATTAAAAAAATGTTAGTGTACTTTGTAGCTTCTCCTGCCACTATAAGCAGTATAATTTCCTCCCTTAAAAGTGAGTATCTTGTACACACCAGGCCGAATGACGACTTGTCTGGTGGTTTTTGCCGTGTCCTCAGGAAGTAGTGCAGAAGCCTCCCACTCCTTGACGAGTTTTGAGAGAAGGTCAAATGGTGTCCACTCGCTGTCTTCTGTGTACTGAGCTGTCAGACTGGGTTTGTAGCAAGCTGAGGGTCAAAAACAAAGACAGGAAAGATGCGGCAATGAAGGAAAGGCAAGGACATTTGTGTTTCGTGGATTATTTCTTTGTTGTAAAAGTGATTCCTGGCATTATACTATTGGCAAGCATAATTATTTCTGTTCTGAATGGTGCCACATTTGGAATATGCATTAGGAGTGTGTGGATTCTGACCCTATAAAAATGAACAAATATTCAATCCCAATGTCAAATAGTTTTGTTTTGCTATTGCTACCGACTCCTGCTTCAAAAACCAGCACACCACATTTGACTGATTTGCATAAGGGCCATGCAATAGGGCAACTTCCAACTGGTTTTCTGCAAAACACGGAGAAGTCAGAGAGTCAAAGTGTAGAGGATGTGGAGTGTTGCAATAATGGGATAAAATATATTTTCAAGGAACTGCTACACCGAAGAAATAAATACACATTTTCTTATTTTTTGTGTCTATTTTTTGATTAACACAAGGCAGATGCATCCAGAAAATGCTTACCTACACCTGATACTAAGACCCAGGATTGAGGTGGAGTTGGGGAAGAAGCAATGGCTTGAGACAAAGCCTTTGTGGTGTCAATTCGACTGGAGAACAAGTCCTTCTTATAATTTTCATTCCACCTTAAAGAAAAACAAAATCATAGCTAGATATTAAAACACATCTTGTAAAGTTGCTCTCATCTCAACAGACCATTGTTCATATTTGAGCCGCCGCTCATCCGTTACTCACCAACGAAGAGGGTTCATGAGATTTTCTCCAGCCAGGTTAACGGCACCCTCACATGGTGGGAGGCCGTTAGATTCCAGCTCGCCCTGCAGCCACATAGAAAGAGGGAAAACTTATATGGATTACAGAAGTCATGTGATGGAGATGTGACAAACAGCTGATCATACCCATGTTATCTTTCCTGGACCAGGTTGACGAGATATCACTGTCACCTCATGACCTTTGTCTCTAAGCAGGCGGGTCAGTTCACGACCGACAAAGCCAGATCCCCCACCTACAAAGCAACAGCATAGAGAGGAGTGCAGATACCTGTTAAATTGAATCTGGTTTAGAGAACCGATAGCTTTATAATAATTGTAAAAAAAAAAAAAACACACAAAAAACTACTTTTGTTTTGCATTAGAATGTGGGATTCACTTGTATTTATTCTGCCCTCAATATTATACAAAATGAAAAAATACTTATCAGAATTGGTAAACTCAGCTACATTAATGCGCATGCGTCTTGGACAGCCTTACAAAACACCCTTGTGTGAATTTGGCTTTAGCAACAACTAAAATACACACAGATCGGTTTCTGCTTTGACTCATAATGATGACATGCGGGTTTTTGTGTCGCTAACTTGACAAACATATTGTTGACGGAATATTGTACTTGCCACCTCGACTACTTTTGCAGCATTGCTATGCGCTAACAGCTCGCTGCTGCTAATTATGTCACACTGACCTTTCCAAACTCCTCTAGGAAAATGAAAATCATTTAAAAAGAAAAAAACGTACATACCTATTAAAACTCTCATGTCCAGTGAGTTGCCTTCAGACGTGAAATGAAATCAGTGGAATTCGCAGTTATTTACAACCTTATCCGGTCACAATCTTGGTTTCAGTCTAGTAACGCATTGATTCAGCTGATTTTGAACCAGTGGGCGCGCCGTCGTTCAGTGACGTCATTCTGTAGTCCATGACGTTTTTGCCCCCTACTGGTGTAACACGCGTTGCTTTTGCGACAGCACGGAAAAATTAGGTTTTAACGTCATTGAATAACTAATGGTTACATGTTTGAAACAAACTTTTATCACCAAGAGAAATAGTTTTGTTTACAATCTGAAGAAGAACTGCTTCATTTGTCAAAATAGTTACTAACCCATAGGCCATCGCTTCCTCTTCTGTATTAGATACTTCATTTAGCAATAGGCTATGTTGATTCTGTCAATGGTAGATTGTATTTAGATACTGGCTGAAAACAGATGAGACACAGATACGTATACATTTATTTTGTCATTACTTCGTCTTTTATTCATGAATAATGAGCTACAGGGTTGCACAGTATCAAGGATGGATGGGTGGGTGGATGGATGGATGGATGTTGAGCAACAGGTTAAATATTGTTTTTGGAAATCAGTCATTGTGTGGAACAATTTTTTTTAATTTTACATAAAAGGCACAACATCAAAGTAATGGTCCAACACAGTTCAACTTAATGTTGAAGCTTTATTCTGACATGTTTATTTTGTTTTAAATAGGCTCACTTTGTAGTCATTTCTGAAAATGCCATAAATTACATGGAACCTTCAATACAACCAAATTATTTTTTTTTTGTGTGGCTGCAAAACATGTGGAGGTTTGTCTATATTGTTTACTTTATCTGTTATTAATGTCATAATAAAACTCTGCGTACTGCAGTCTGTTTATGTTGTTAAAGTTCAGTTATTTCCAGCAGCAGGCTTTACCAGTCCATAAATGTTCTGTTCAGGCCACGACAGCTAAATACTATATCACCAGTGCTGAAATATTTGCCATAGAAATGTCTAACTTTAATCATTTCTGATTAACTCAAACAGACCAAAACAACTCATCCACCTATTTGACTTACTACTGACTAGTGTGACTTCGTGTGTGTGCGAGTGCGAGTGCGAGTGCGCGTGCGTGTGTATTTGCCCTATGATGGAAAAGTGCAATGTTCAGCAGTGTCGAGATGGACGAATTGATAGATGGGCGCCAGAGCCAGTTCTAACTATGGACAAATCAAGAATACTCCTGGGATCACAACAGTTTTGGACTGTGGGAGAAAAACAGAATTAGTAAAGAATGCACACACAGACTTGAAAGTAACTGTATATTCCCATTTTAGAGGGATCACTTAACAAACTCAATATCTGCTTTAAAAACTTGATTGGTTGGGGGAGCCATTTAATATTTACATATATATACACGTCACGTGGGTTTTATATGAAAACAAAAACATTTTATTATATTTGAAAATATATATAAATAATAACACAAAAGAAAAGAGGGCATTAATGAGATAGGAATATAGGAATCAAGTTGTTTGTTTGTTTTTTTTAATCGTTTCACATTAAGCACTGAGCTGAAGGAAGCAGCACACCCGGAAGCAGTAAACACGTGGTTTTGATCAGGAGATAAATTGCGGCGGAACTTCATTAACAGCCTCTCTTCCTCGTTTTCGCCCATGGAGGTCGGTCGCGTGACCGCGGCAGGAGCGAAATCAGTGTGTTTAAAGTCACATTTACAGTAAGTGTTCACGTTTATATACCTGCTCGTCTCGTTTGCGTCGCTTTGATGCGTTTGTGTGCACAAGCGCTGCTGTTTATTGCGGTCATTTAGGCGCCGATGTGCACAGTTCGCTTCCTCCGGAGCGCCAAACCGACCGCATGGCGTGTGTGTAATGAGAACATCTCAAATAATGCACAAGGTGCTTCCCAGATGGTTATTATCGAGGGTAATCGTGTTGAAACACCCTCTTAACCTGATTGTAAATTTACAAATTGAAAATATACACTTCCACATTTGATCGATTTTTGACAAACTCTTTAACTTGTATTTCATAATGTAGTTTAATTTTTTTTTTTTTTCAGCCAAGGCCTCAACCGCCGTCTTGGCTCAAGTGTTTGCTTATTTGGACTCTTTATAATGCAGTCAAACCTTTATGATGATTTGCAGTCCGTGTTTCACCTGAACCTACTGATTACACTTTTCTGCACTGATGGGTTTGACTTGATGTGGATATGTGAGGATTTGTGTGCTGTAGTACCGGACTAACCTGTATTTTTTTTAATTTAATTTTAAGGTTTAAGAACAAGGGACCAGAACATTTCTAAGGTGAGACTGATGGTGATTGCTGTTGCACATAATGTATGGCTTGTGCAAACTAATTTTAAAGTTATTCTAAAAACCTAAAATGAAGAAGTTTGCCCAGTTGGCATCAACACTTAAATTATTAAAGAAACAATATTGCCTTTACATGATCCAACTTCAAAAAATAGGAATTGACTCAAAGATTAAATTAATTTATGTATTTTTGGCTCAAACATTGGGTACTTATAAACCCCCGACTGTCTTGACCTTCACTCAAAACTGGGGATTTTTAAGTTTGATCTTTATATTTAATTTTGGATCAGAAATATTCTTTAACTTGAATTATACTGGAGGTTGGTTCTAACATGGGTAGTTACACTGGTGGATTAAGTCATTTGTATAAACTCTTGCTTTTTTGGTATTCAACTGGACCCAGTCTATAGCCTAGCAGGCAGTGGTTCCTCCAGGCCTTCATAGATTTTCTGTTTTAAATGTATTTACTGTGGTGTAAAATTATTTGATGGTGAATGAATACTAATCTCGTTTTCTCTTTTGCAGGTGATTGGAACACTGCAGGACTATTGGTGTTCCCTAATCTTGGAATGTAGAGTTTTTTTTGTGCTGAATAAATGGGCATGAATTATTGATCTTAAACATTTTATCAATGCGTCTTAATCCCACATGGCAAAATTTGATCATAACAGAAACTCCATGTTGCATAAATGGTAATGAAAATGGGATGATGGAATATGTACGGTAAATAATTATATGCATGTGAAATGAAGCAGGTACGTGTGTGGTGGCGCTCCTTCCTATATGGTGGCTGCAGTAGAATAAGGTTTACCTGACAATTGAGTTAATTAAAGGTCTTTGTGTGTGTGTATATAGATTTATTTTTTAGGATTTTTCTTAGTGTTCTGTAACTGGATATTGCATAGTTTAATAAACTACTTTCTCAAAGGTTTTTCCACTGCTTTTTTCTTCACACAAAGTTAGATTGGTTCTCAAATAGAAGCATTGTGTTTATCATGCAAAAACTACAGGTACTGACTTGTACCTACTGCTTCAGGATTGGAATGAATTCATTAAAAATGATGCAGTGACATGTTGTATCAAAGCTTTTATTTATTTTAAAATGTTGCAGTATTCATGCAAAGTTGTGCAAGGGGTAGTTGGGAGTCCAGCTCCAGACATTCAAGGGGCAAAATGTCTCATTCATAATGTGCATTTTGGAGCATTTTTTTGTTTTTTTTTACATTGATTCAGCTACAGAAATGTAAAAAGGAAGTTAATTTCTTTGAACAATTGGCTTTTATTGACATTATTCAAAGTGTCACAATTGCTCCCAAAATGTAGTGTTAAAATGAAAATATTTACAGTCCTGCTACAAACAAAAAACCTTGTTTATGGATGAAAAAGCTGCTGCAGCCAGGATATGCAGAACGAGACAAAAGCTGCACTCTCCACGTGCTTCTTTGCAAAATTGTAACTTGACACTGCTCGGTCAAGTACAGAGTCCTTTCACAGTTTAAAGGTCACTGAAGGCTCCCATTCTGTGTGGACGAGTTTACATTGTTACCGGAGTCACAGGCACTGTGTCCATCTTTACCCAGGACCCGGCTCTTGTTTCCAGGCTGCTCCGACCCAGTGCCCTCAAAGAGTTTAGCCATGAAGGCTAATCCGTTCTGCTTGATGTAGGACTTCCCAGCAAAGGTGTAGAGGATGGGATTAGCACAGCTGCTGATGAAGGCCAGAGCTGAGGTCACAGCCCGGCTGGATTTGGCAATACGCTCCAATCTGCAAGGAAATGACAATTTATGAACATAATTCAGAGCCATTGTGAACCCAAGACATTAAGATTTATTATCAATACAGAAACTGCAGAAGTTGACAAATTTATGAGAAATCGGTTACATCAATGACAAAGTTCAAATTTCTGTTCTAAAGAAAAGTCTAACCAAGATACCATAAGTTTTTCTTTTGATACAAGTTCAATTAAGATCTGTCAGTACTAATGACTGATGAGGTGTATTCTCACCAACGAACATGGAATTACAATAATGTGCCTGTGTGAACCTATGCATACATATTTGACCAATAATTGCATCATGTGATAATTGTCAATGCTAAAACAGGTTTTTGTTTTGCACAACTCAAGATGTTTAAGAGTCTGAATCAGAAACAAAATAAATATCCAATAAAAATATTTATTTCTGCTTAATAGACTAAACATATTGATTAGAGGAAGCATTGGAAGCCCTATCCTGTCTATTAAATATATTATGGATCCACCCTTGATATGTGCTATTAGCCATCGGACATAATGCCTTAGAGAAATTGTCATTGTGACAGTTGATGTTTACTCACGCCTCTCTTGTTTTTGAGCCTTCTGGGTACCATTCAGCTGCCACCTTGAAAAGAACAAACCACTCATGAACTCATAAGACTTGATGCAAATGTAGAAATGCAAGCAGATTTATTTATTATAGCTGTGAAACACATGCTCACACACCTGTAACATGTTAATTATATGGTATGGCAGCCAGAAAAGGCCAAACATCACGACAATGGCCAGGATGAGATTCTCGCTGCGGACCTTTCGGCGAAACTTGGTTTTCCTGAGACGTCTCAGGATCATGACATAGCAGGTTATAATGATCACGTAAGGAAGAAAGAATCCAGAAACGGTCTCAAAGGCATACTGAAACCTGACCTGCAGAAAAGAAGGAGAGACATAACAGGGATTGGTCAAAATAAATTAGGAAAAGAACAAGTCTGTGCAAGTAATTTCAGAGTTGATGAAAATATTGATGATCAGTTCCATCGTAAACTCTCAAAGCTGAGAGGACGATGATGACTTCTTATAGTATCTATTATGGCAACAGTGTGGTGTAAAAATCCTTTTTACACCCCCAAATCCCCCAAAATACATCATATGTGATTGATGTAACAGTTATAACGCACCTGGATGATGCTTATATAATATAATCAAAAACGTTTGGTACATTAACCCAACAAGAATCAGTGAAACTGCAGAGCTCCTACTTTCATGGTTGATAATTGGAAATGGGTCCTCCACAAACTTCTTTTAAATCAGGCCTTAAAACATGATTATGTTGCCAGGCTTTTTAATAAACAATAGTGTTTGCTTAGTTTTTGTTACCTTTATTTTCATAAAGGTTGGAAATGATCCAGTAACATGTATTTTTCCATTAACAGGAGCATACAGGTCCTTCAGTGCGTTGCCTGTGGGAGTGCAGTTACAGTGTTCTTGTGAATGACACACAACGTCAGGAATTTACACAGAGAAAGCAAGATCGTTTTTTATGGATCCATATTTTAACAGTGCTCACTTCTCCAGAGGAACTCGCATAATTCTGGTGTAGTAATTTTAAACTTCCAGAACAAGTGAAATGCATAACGTTAATACGAGGATTGATAAGAACCTACAGCAAGGATAAGTAGAGTATGTTGCATCAGGGATCTAAAACATGCAAGGTGGGAATTTCCCATGTTATTGTGGTTTTCCCACAGTGTTACGAAATGATGTGAACACATCGATTGCCGAAAATGTAAATATCTCTAACTCACATGTCGAGGAAGGGTGTGATTGGGTGCGCACACCAGTCTGGTTCTATTTTTCTCGTCACTGTCCATCCTCACGTCTCGAAACACCAACGAAGGGACGGAGATGAACATCACCAACACCCACATGCCGAGGATCACCCTCCTCACAATCTTTCTGGTAATCCGTTGGGACACTCTCCGTGGAAACACCACGGCGAGCAGCCTGTGAATGCTCATCAGTGTGATCAGAAAGATGGAGGCGTACATGTTGGTGTTGCACAGGTAGAAGACACCTTTACACATGACGTTGCCAAACACCCATGTCTGCTTGGCCAGGTATATGATGAAGAAGATGGTCAGGGCCATGAGGAAGCCATCAGCGCACGCCAGGTTGAGGATGAGGAGGGTGGTGACCGAGCGTCGACGGATTCGCGCCAGGATGCTCCACACGATGAAGAGGTTTCCGGGGACGCCCAGGAGGAAGACCAAGCCGAGGATGAGGGCGCCCAAGGACGTGGAGAAGTCATTGCTCACGACGCTGGGATCCTCATGGTTCGTGCCATTGGATTGGGCGGTGTGGAAGGAGTAAGTGATGTTTGTCATGCTGGAAGACGTTTTGGTCCTGAAGGTACAAGATATATTTAGAAAATATACTGTGACAGTCTGTTAATTTATTACAATACTGTACATTCAAATAGTGATAGCTTGACAAGATGAATAGGGTCTAATATAGTGATGCTTTTCTTTAAATTCCTGAACATCAATTGTGGTGTTTGTACTGTATTGATGGGTGTTGTGGGTTTACTCGATGAGTCTGTTTTAGATCATGAACGGTGCTGCTACATTGAATGTGTGTGCAGAGGTATCTCATAGAACTGAGCGAAAAATGAATTACATAACGTTTTTGTGATTCAGCCCCAAAAAAGTATGCAAACAATGAAATGGTCTTCTATGTACTTACCAAAGCTGCATATTAGATCTTATTTATTACTGAGTGTCATTCTGACTATTGAACAAACTTTGTGGCAAACAGATTCATCTTCATGTCCCATAATAACTAACAGTGAAGTACTAAGTGAGACACTGACAATTTTATTTATTCATTAATTACCATTAACCTGATACTGAAAACATGTTCATGTTTCCCTTTGCATCAAATTTCTTGAGTTAAAAACAAAAGAAGAATACCATTTCCCCAGAAAGAAAATTATTTCGAAATTAATCCAGAAAAGAGGTAGTAAAATACTGGTATTGAATGTATTGTGATTTGGTTCCTTCCACTTCCTGTGTTGAAGTGAAATTGGAATGGAAGCCTGTGGATTTGATTATCATGTTTTAATAGCAAAAATCCTGAAAGATGTTGCTCTGCAGAGGAGGAGTTTAAATAAATAATATAGAAATAATAATATAGAAATCCTTGTTGACTAATGTCAGACTGATGATGCTGTTTACCAAACTTTTACCTGTCTAACACCGTGACGTAGCCTCTAAAATATTTGTACTGGACCCAACGGTGCAGCTCAGGCTGCTGCAGGCTAAAACATGCCAGACATCAGCAACACTGCTGCGACTAAAAGTTGTATTTCAACAGTCTTCAAGTCACTTTCGCTCATTCATATTCGCAATGTCCTCATTTCTTCCTCTTATTATACATCGCTGACCTTTCTCATGGAAAATAGTGGTGAAACAGCCATGAGAGGTCAACCAAGAAATTCGTCTTGTATCCTGAAGCAAAATGTACTGAATCCCCCGACCAGCCTGAGTGTCTGTGTACTACAACAGAGATATTATACTGGTGATCTAATATGATGACAACAAGATATCAAGTGCCTGTTTCCTGGCTGAGTACTAATTTCCCGGCTGTGTTTTCAGGAGCCACCACTATTTGTATTCCCCCGTGGCTTCTAATGACAGTAAAACCGATAAACAAAATGAATCAGAGCAAGATTTACCTCAGCAAGATGAAATGCGACACATATTTTAACTCCACAAATCAATGTTGTGAAGCGAAAACTGTTTCTCCAAATAAAATAATGGGACTATTTGGTATCATTCAGCTGTTTCCACTCACTATGTGATGTGAATCAAGAGACAGATACACAAATATGCACAGATTGGCAATTAAAATACATCAAGCTGCAAAGCACAATATTTTGTTTGTTTATTCAGATACATCATACAAATGTCATTAAACACACCTGTGATTACTGTAAAAAAAAAAAAACTTGAATAATGAGCCATAGACAGAAAAATAAACCAGCTATGTATTCCAATAATTTAAATAGTTATTTCAAATGGAGAAATATAACATGAATTTGGAATTTGGATGAATTTCATTAAATGAGACACTGACTATAGAGAACTAAGTTTAAAAACCAAAGTGCCATAATAGTAGAGGTAACTGACCTGTCTGGGATGTGATGCCTGTCAGCGAAAAGATTGAAACGCTCCACTGTCATCCAGCTCTGACGATGACTCTGTCAGCTCTGCGTATAATAAACTGAATCACATCCTGCCTCACAGGCTGTAACATGCTTGGGTTTGTGAGTATAGGGTGGTTGAGGGGTGTGTCTTTCTTAGAAGTGTCACCCCTTCTCCATCTTCTTCGAACATTGTGTATTTTTAACTCTATATAACCAACCAGTGCAAAAAAAAGTGAAGTATCTGTGTGATAGCTTCCAATACATGGCATTCTTTTTATCATCTTGCTGTACATGCATTTCTTTGGAAAAACAAGTTTCTAAATCACAAGCTGATGTGGGGAATTTCTGTATCCTGGGGGTACCTTTATTTTTTTTTACTTTTTTTTACTGAGTCAACTGTTGCGTAATGAGAAGGAACTCAGAAGTGGAGGTAATTGTAATGCTTTCTAAAGCTTGCACAATTGCCATGTGTCATGACGGTGGATACGCAAGCGCAAACATGCATATAGAAAGCACACACATGCACGCACAGACACACACACACA
The DNA here is from genome assembly GCF_963422515.1 of Blennius ocellaris. Taxonomy (NCBI): domain Eukaryota; kingdom Metazoa; phylum Chordata; class Actinopteri; order Blenniiformes; family Blenniidae; genus Blennius; species Blennius ocellaris. The sequence goes on from NC_137659.1 coordinate 10,750,554, forward strand.
CGCACGCACACACACACACACATACGCACACAAATAACACCCACCCTCACTAGTTGATACAAGTCTTCATCATTGACAGGAATGCTGGTTTCCACACTGAAAGCAGAAAAGTAATAAAAGTTTCAAAGTGGAAGAACCTGGAATTTTCATACAACTATCATGCTATGACAGTTACACAACACCTCCATATCTCACTGCTGTCAGAGTTTATATGGTTCTATATATAGTATATAATATATATATATAATAGATATACCCATGCTATGTTTTTGGTACACTGATAAGACTATAGGACTCCTATAATGTGGCACCATAAACTGCAGAGAAGGTTTTCAGTGTGGAAATTAAAGATTTAAGATAAGTGATCTTTATCTTAAAAAAAACAACAACAACCCCACTGTAGATAGAAAGTCAAATTTGATAGAACAAGGAACTCTTCAAACACGTCATTGTAATAAAGAAAGTAGAGCAACATAGCACATTTCTTGTTTTAAGTTACAGTTCTGGATTTCACCACACGAAGGCAACACATCCACAGGAATCTGTTCCCCTCTTTCTCCTCCCTCCATTAACATGACACTGGACAGCTCTTCTTGTTGGTTGCGCTCATCCATTATCTTGTGGCAGTCCTTCAAAGGATTCCTTATTCAACTTTACAGTTTTACAACCCCTTAAAACGTTCCACTCCTGTAGTTGTCCTGAGTTTGAAATTGGCTACAATTTAATATTTTGTTGCCTCAAAATAGTATTTTGTGGCCACAATTTAAAGTTTTATTTCAAAAATCATGTCTGGAGCTTTGTAACTATTCGGTCTAATTTAGGTGTCACAGATTATCTGCACTGTAATTAAGTAAAAATAAGATTTGAAAAAAGTCAACATGGTTTAGTTATACAGATCTTAATAAAACATAGCTGCAGGGAGCCACTATGGAAGCGTTAAAGAGCCAAACATGACTCCTGAGTCTATAACTAACCAAAACAACAATTGTATTTCACAATCTATAAGCTAGCAATACTGGGTGTCTCCAAAAACCTTTCACTATGCCTTCGTGTCATAATCACCACATGATACAAGTGTCCTGCAAAACATTTTTATATTAAATCAAAACGTGATGTGTCTATAATTATATGACCTTACATTGGTTGGGTTTAAAAGCTGGAAGTGACCATATATGGTCACTTGCCCCATACATAGTTGTAATTTTGCCAGTGATTTGAAATAATAATAACTTAGAGGGGATCTCTCTCTGGAGTTTGCATTTTCTTGTGTGTCCCCAGGTTTTTCTTACGTTAGTCTGATTTCATCCCTGAGTCCAGAAACATGTTTGTTTTGGGGGGCCAGTTGGTTTGTCTCACTCTACGATGGATATCAAGATGACCCTCTCGTGCGGCAGCAGCTTCCACAATTCCAAACTGCAGAAAGACAAAGTGACAGATGATACACAGCAAACAGCTGAACCATCCACACAATGTGCTCAAGGTGCAAGATCAGAGGGGCTGATGTGGTTCAAGCACGCAGATTACCTTTGTTGTCTGTAAACAAATCAAGATCAGTCAATTTAGTTATTTATTTTGGTTACTGGATCAGTAAATATTTTCATAGACTGTAAAGTCATTTTCATTTGGAGCATTTTTAGTTTAAAAGAGATACAGGTTGGATTTGGATGAATATTGCTGTGTAAAAAAAAAAAAGACACAGCTTTGCTCCTCATAAAGCTTAAGACTATAATAGTTGCTGAGTTACTAAGTCATCAGTCAACAGGATGTTATCGTAGTTAATTGCCAGACACTCTTGCCACAGAGCGTAACGACCCGAGTTTGATCCTGATGTGGTATTTCTGCATGGAGTTTTCATGTTTTCCTTGTGTTTGTGTGAGTTTTCGGTGGATTCACCTGCTTCCTCCTGCAAAACATGTTAAGTTTCTTTTGTAAATCTGACTTTCCTCTCGCTGTGTGAGAGTGTTTCTGTGAGATTGTCTGACTGTGTTAATCCAGTGGTTGCTTTTAGACCTGTCCAAGGTAACCACACCAGGAAGATAAGTCACTCTACCTCAGGTCTGTAATATTTTGACACTTATATGACTTTTGGATCAGAGACGTGAGTTTCTAAATCATACAAGAAGGTTAAATGCTTGAACAATGAGTAGTGAACGGTGTGTGGTTGTTTTTCTGAAGTGCACAGTTATGAATTGATGGGAGAAAATCATCAGTTGCTGTATACATCAACTTAAACCTGAGTTGTCACTGATTCATATCATGGATTTATTTTAGTTTGTTTTTTTACGTCAGTATTGTGAGACAACACAAAAAATCCCAACTCATATGGAATAGATCAAGACAGAATCAGGCATGAAGTACTGAAGTGTATGACACAAAGCCCCGCTGCACTAAGTGAGGCTCCGACTCTCCATAAAGCGATATTGGATATGATGGATATCGAGAATGGATGATGATGAAGATGGATGGACTGAGCTGATTATGGAGGATACTACGATCTAATGACCAGAAGCTGTTGGGCATGATGTTCCAGTGGGATCGGCTGATGCATTTTATTTCTATATCAAGCTATTTGTCACATGAGACATTGCCACAGGCATTCGCTGGTTGATCGTATTATCACTTTGTCCTATTTAGGGTTGTCACATCCAGCGGTGGATGTCACAACTGTTCTTTGATTTTTTTCTTTTTTTTGTTGTTGCTCTTTTTGCTTCAATATAACACTTTTTTGTGATCATGGCGGTTTACTAACACATACTGTGGCCCTCGGAAATTGTCGTGTCGGCCTGCTGGTAGCACTTTTTTCCCTCTCCACAGCCACACTGCAACATCTTGACATCAATCCAGCATCCAGGGCCTGCCCACACAACCCCAAGAGGATGACAGAGAGAGAAAGAGAGAGAAACAAGCCCCCGGTTGCACGCCACCATGACATACGTCTAATGGTTGTGAGAACTGGAGGAGGGCGAGGAATGAGGACGGAGGAGAGAGTCGGGGTGTATGGGAGAGGGGCGGAGGGGTAAGGAGCAGGACAGAGGCGAAGAGAGCCAGAGAGAGAGAGAGTGTTTATTTAAGTTCTTCGTCTCCTGACTCAGACAGTGAGCAGACTACAGAGGATAATGAGAAACAGATCTTTCGGTGGGGAGGAAGGAGGAGGGGAGACTCGGGAGAAGGAGGGACAAGGAGGATTTGGTGGGGGAGAAGAGAGGAGGACTGAGGAGCAGGGATGGAAAAAAAAAAGAGAAAGAAAATGATGCAGAAGAAAAAGGGGGTGGAGAGGAAAGAGTGACAGTCAAAAAGGGGGGCTGTCCTGTTCGCTACCACAGGAAATAGGTCCTCTTATGTACACTCACAGTTGACCTTGCAACTCTCATGGACATCCTTACATTGACCCACTTCTTTATGCGACCTGCTCATAGTAACATTGTTTTAAGGCTGAAGTGTGTGGAAAAGTTATTGATGCACAATGAACAGCAGTGTGGGGATAGATGAATAAATCAAAGCAATGAGAACTTCCACATCTGCAGCCTATGAGAGTGTTCGGTAAATGTGATGCCGGTCTGACGAGAAGAGAAACCTCCAAAGTAAGTGAGGAGAAGGGGGAGAAGGGAGGTTGGAAGGTGGGCAGGGGGGATTCATGAGTGACAGGCAGGAGGTCCTATAGGGAATAAGTAACGGACCAACTGGAGCTGGGAAACCCACCCAAAGGCAATTAAGGGTAAAGGACGACAAAAATATTTGATAAACTTCCCCCCCTCTCTCTATCTTGAACGGGAAAGAAGAAACTATAGTGATGGCGATGCGAGAATGAAAGGCAGAACCACACGTAGGAAATACGATGGGGGAGATACTTTGAATTGTTCCGAGCGTCGTTTGACTTTGGACCGCAAGGCATCAAGTCTGGGGAAGAAGAAGAAGAAAAAAAAGACAAGTTGCAAATACTCGAAGAAGTAGCGGTCTCTGAAGCGTGGAAAAGTTGGTGAGCAGATAAAAAAAGAAAAGAAAAAAAACCTTTTAGGATGAGGGACATCTGCGCAATGACACGCACATAGAAGAGAGAGTTTCGGGAACATCTCCGCGCAACTCTCTTTGGCTTGTAGCCGCAACCAAGGACGTAGAAGACGCTGTGTCCGACGGAGGGAGATAAGATCGTATCACTGCATCTGTATCCTGTCGTTGCTGCCGGGAGGGCGATGGGGGCCGCGCCGGGCCCGGGCTGGGAGGAGGGCGAGTTCGAGTTTAAGCTGGTGTTTGAGGAGGATCCGCCGCCGCGGCAGAACCAGGGGCCATCCCCGGTGCGCGTAGCCGAGCCGGACAACTCGGCTACCGGCGAGGAAAGTGAGAGCGCACTGCCGCACCTGGACGCTACCGGCAGCGGCAGCGGCATCGGTTTGTCACAACTTGTGTAGCTCACTGCAATAAAGTCAAGACGGAGTAGATAGACGGAGGGGCTCCGATCGAACTAGTACGGCTCTTAAAATGCATGGGAACTTTTTATTGCATGTACAGTGACGAGTCCGCCATCCGCATGCTTTTGTGTGCGCAAACTTACGTATGGCGCGTGCGCGTGCTTCTCCGTGAGCATGCTTGTATATATATATATATATATATATATATATATATATATATATATATATATATATATATATATATATATATATATATATATATATATATATATATATATATATATATATATATATATATATATATATATATGTGTGTGTGTGTGTGTGTGTGTGTGTGTGTGTGTGTGTGTGTGTATATTGTGCGTTTGTTCCTGTATATGGTATGCATCCGATACGTTGGTATGCATCCGCGCGCATGGTGTATGCCTGTTTGTTAGCTGGGCGCGTTCGCGTGCGTGTTTGTTTGTGCATGTGTGCGTGCAGGCCCAGACTCAATGTGTTTCTAATCAGCTGTGCGTGTGAGTAGAGTTAACAGCTGCCATCTGGGGAGGAACCTCAACCTCTGTACTGAGCAGAACACACACACACACACACACACACACACACACACATCCCTCTGTTTCAGTCAACCTCCATCTCCCCCATTTCAATTCAACCTACACACACATACACACACACACACACACACAACACACACACACCTCACATCTCCTCACTCACTCATTTGCTTCCCGCCCTTACTGGCATACAGTTGTATTACCACACCCAAGGCAAAAAAGTAAACTGCAGGAGAAACAAGAGTGCATTTCTTCACTTAGGGTAATACATTTTAAAACTTTTGACAGCATGCATACTCACAGAGAAGTTACTGTTTGGTGTCACTCCTGCTTGTCACATGAATGTTCCCATCTGTTTATCTTGTACTTTACAAACCAATTGTTTTTCGGATCAGTGTGATTCTTTGTCAAGAGATGGACACAATGCTGGCAAACCTCTCATGTAACCCATGTAAGGTAAATACAATGATCCCCACATAGGTGAATACTGTTGTCTCTATATCGCTGCATTAAGCTAATTGGGATTGTTGCCTATATGTTATGTAACATGAACCCAGAGGTCACCATGGATGTAAAACCTCAAGCAGCTGATATTGTAACCGAAACAAACTAAGCATAGGGTTTTCAGTAACGTTAGACTGTCTCCTTAATAGCGAGTTCAGTGCAACAAATATTTAAATTTAAATGACTATCCAGATCTGTTCTGTGACACCCTGTGAGTATCATACCCCCTCAGTTTGGAGTGTTTGACCTGCTGAATATATAGTTAAAAAAAAAAAAGAATGTTGAAAGTATTTTCTAAAGAAAGTAGTGAACTGACATGATTTTAACCTCAATGTAATGGGAGGAGGGAGAAATACTTATTTTATGTTGGAGAACTCTTTAAATCCATTGTCTCCATTCTTAAACTTATTTTTATTGCTTGGATCAGTGAGGTAAAATACACAATTAATTCACAAAAAATAATCAAGTGAAAACACTTGTTGGTATGTAAAAAGAAAGACGAGCTTTGTGCAGCAAAAATATGTTTTAATCATGTTTATCCAGATTTAGCTTCCAACCATTTGTGTGTAAATCTGGATTCGGTCAAGATTGATTGCCTATATGACCTCACTCAAATTGTAAATGAACAGTAAGTGATAATTTTCAGAGCACATACAGCAGAGAATTAAAACATTTCAGAAATGCTAAATTAGCCAGATTTTAAAACATGAGGAAAATTCTTGTTCCACTCGAGGATTTTACATTAAATATCAATAACTCCCATCTTGTGTGAGGACTCCATGCACATTATTTCCAGAGTGTGTGAAGGAGTAATGCTTCAGTTGGTAGAGCAGGTCATCTTCTTATCCGATGCTACTTCATTTGCTTGTTTTCACAAGATCAAGCAGCAAATAAACAACAGATAATGACAATAACTCAATTTTATTACACGTATGATTAGGTTGTCTGATTATCTTTAAAGTAATAAAGTGTGCCATTAATTGGGAAAGAGAAAGTGACTAATAAATTGGATAAATAAAGCTTCTGAAAACATCTGGTTGTATTCAGCACCTGCCAGGATATTGTTGGTAGCAATAATCCTCAGTTTATCTGCATGTTGAATAGTTTCACAAATTGGTATGGAGATATGTTATTTATTTACAAGAAAGGAGGAGCGACTTTGACAAAACTAAAGCATATTTTTAAAGAAGAGGCTCCTTTGCTCTATTTTCTAAACATCTCAGAATTCATCAGACATTTCTTGGAACTGTTTGTGGTGGGCCCTGGTTCACAGCTTGGAGCAAACATAACTTTTTCTTTTCCCGGGACTCGAAATCAAACATAAAAGTATGTGAGATGGGGTTATGATGAGGGATTAGTTTTTCTGTGTGTTCAATAAGTGTGAGGTAAGTTTTTGTGGCTCATAAACTCCTCGGTTGGTCTGCACACAAACATCTAAATGACTGTTTCATGTGAAAAATCCACCAGCAGAAGAGTTGCCTCAGCACTGCAGCTTTAATCACTTGGAAATATTTTTGTTGCCAGGAAACATTTGAAGAGATTTTTCACCCCAACTCTTAATTTTCTTGGCCGTTTCTGTTTTGTGCCCGCGCTGCCCAAAACTTGCCTCTGTGGCCCGCTGCCACTACGGAGTAACAGTGATCGGTTTGGAGTCTCGCTCATTACAGAGTAACTACCGTTTGGCTCCATGTGGAGGCCGACCACTGTGGAAATGTTGTGGCAATGTCTGTGGCCTCCTGAGGTTGTGTCCTCATGCGGATGGTTGATTGGGAAACGTTTTGTTGAGATCATTGTGCTGCCATATGGCAAGTGAGACATTATGAACTACACAGAATGGCATATTGTATCCCCACTTTTGGATGAATCTGCATTTGCTCATTTGCACAGATGATAGCAACACCAATATAGAAATATCTCAATCTGTTGGAAGAAAAAAAAGATTCTATAACTTACATTACGAGACATATTTTTTTTTTTCCAAAAAAAGTTTTTATTAATTTTTATAACATAGCACACAACAAAACACACACACAAAAAAAAAAAACACATCACACTGCCCGTTTAGAAAGAATTAACAAAGGTAAAGTAACCATCACACTATTACTCATGCTCAAAGGTCTTTGACATACAACATGAAAGGCCCCCAGACACTCTCAAAAACATTTTGTCTGCCCTTCAACACATAGGTGATCTTCTCCAATGGGAGTGTTGACAACATCTGCTGCCTCCACTGTTCCACAGAAGGTCCATGACTCTTTTTCCAAAATAGTGATATACATCTCTTAGCATTCAACAGGCTTATATTTATAAACATTTTTTCACTCCTTGTATATGTACATTCCTCTGGGTATAAACCAAATATGAATAGCTTTCGGTCCAATATAAATTTCCTAGAAATAATTTTTTCAATGACACCTCTTATTTGTTCCCAAAACATTATAATCTTCCTACAATACCACATACAATGAGCCAGTGTTCCCCTACAGTCGGTGCATTTTGGACATAGATCAGGAATGTTACCATTATATCTATGAAGATCTACCGGTGTTACATATACTCGCATTAACCATTTAAACTGTATTAATCTGAGGCGTACGTTAATAGATGTGGTATGTGCCAAGTTACATGTAGCCCTCCACTCCTCCACAGTTAAATCCAATGACAAATCCTCGTTCCAAGCTTTGAGTCTGCCATATGAATCTTCAGGATCTCTTCCCATCATAAAATTATATATCTGTGATATTATGCCTTTCTTTTGACTATCCTTTGTCATAATTTCCTCTAAGTCTGAGTGTGTAGGTTTCGTTAGTATATTGTTCTGGGTTTTGTGTATGTAACTTCGCAATTGAAGATATTTAAAGAAATGTTTTTTATCTATATGAAATTTATCTTGTAACTCCTGAAAGCTCATTAATGTATCACAGTTAGGTAGGTAAACATCTCGAATCCTTCCCAATCCTTTGACTCTCCATGTATGAAAAACTGCATCAGCTCTCCCAGGTACAAACAAAAAATTGCCCCATATTGGAGTAAATTGGGATAATCCATTTGATTCTTTTAAGTATTTTTTCACATCTCTCCATATTCTGATCATATTTTTAAGTATTGGATTTTTCGTCTGTTTTAATAATTTTGTAACTGTGTTGGAATACATGTACAAAGGGAGTTCCAAATGTAACCCTTGACTTTCCATATCCACCCAATGTGGAGAGTGATTTGTATAATAAAACATCATAGACCTCAACTGTGTAGCCCAATAATACAGTTGGAGATTTGGGCATTTTAGACCTCCTCGTTCATACGGAAGATAAAGCAAAGACAGGCGGAGTCGTGACCTTCTATTATTCCATATAAATGTGATAAAAAGCTTCTTAATTTGGAGAAAAAAGTCTGGAGGAGGCAGCAAGGGGATGTTTTGAAACAAATAGAGTAATTTTGGTAACACATTCATTTTCAATATATTGACTCTCCCTATCATAGATATTGGTAGAGGCATCCATTTTTCAATTGAATTAGTTAAGTCTTTCTTTATGAGATCATAATTTATTTCAACTATTTCTTCCAAATCTGGCAAGATTTGGATTCCCAGGTACTCAAATTGTGAAACTACATTAAATTGCAAGACCTCAGGAGGTGGATGGACTCTATCATTTGCATTTAATAACAGAATTGAAGACTTGGTTCTGTTAATTTTGTAACCAGATATCTTACTAAATGACTTTATTATTTCGAGAATGATTGGTATTGACTTGCTTAAATTTTTCAAAAATAAAATTACATCGTCCGCGAACAGCGAAATTTTATGGCTCGTTGGTCCAACCGAGATCCCACTAAACTGAGGGTGAGAGCGCAAAGCAACAGCAAGTGGTTCAATAGCTAATGTGAACAATAAAGGGGAAAGTGAGCAACCTTGTCTACAACCTCTGCTAATCTTAATTGGGTCAGAAATATTTTTATTTGTCATAATTTCAGCAGTCGGGTTTTTGTATAATATCTTGACCCACTTTAAAAAGTTTGCTCCACAGCCAAATTTTTCTAAAACCTTAAAAAGGTATAGCCATTCCACTCTATCAAAGGCCTTTTCAGCATCTATTGATAGAAGAGCGGTGTCAGATGCAGCCCCATTGCAATGAATTATATTTAACAATCTTCTTACATTGTGAGAGCCCTGCCTACCCATTATAAATCCATTTTGATCCCGGTCAACTATGTGAGGTAGAATATTTTGTAGTCTCCTTGACAACACCTTAGTGATTATTTTTACATCAGAGTTCAATAGGCTAATGGGTCTAAAGTTCTCACATTTATTCATGGGTTTACCTGGTTTTGGTAAAAGAGCAATCATTGCTGTATTCATTGTAGAAGGGAGACAATTTAACTGATAAACTTCTGCAATCATTTCTAACAGAGGGCCAATTAATTTATCTTTAAATTTCTTGTATAGATCAGTTGGGAGTCCATCTGGCCCCGCCCTCCTTCCAGACTTCATGTTGTCAATGGCTTGTCCTATTTCTTCTTTGGTAATTTCTAAGTTTAGATGATATTCATTTTCCTTTGAGATCCTTGGCATATCTAATTTATTTAAAAAGGTATCGATTTCTTCTGATAGTATAGCGTTTTGCGCTTGATAGAGCTCTTCATAATATTTTTTAAAGGCCATATTAATCTCCTGTGGATCTAACAGGGTTTGGTCATCAGATAGTATTGTTGTAATAGGTAATTTGGATTCCAGTTGTTTTATTTGCCATGCTAAAAGTTTGCCCGCTTTATCTCCCTGCTCATAAAATGATTGTTTAAGGCGGAGAAGACTCGATGCAGCTCTAAAGGCAGAATGTTTATCGTATTCTGCTCTCACACTCAGTAATTCTTTTTCTAATTGTGGGTTATGGTTTGTGTTAATCTTGTCTTGAAGCACTTTTATTTTACTTTCTAAATGTGACCTAACTTCTTTATTCTTTTTGGATTTATGACCTGTATAACTAATTATATGTCCTCTAAGGAATGCCTTAAATGCTTCCCATTTAATAGATGCTGTTGTTTGTGTGGTATTAATTTCAAAGAAAATATCAATTTGTTCGCCTAAATATTTGACCAAATCTTCATCCAGTAACCATTTATGCTGAAATTGCCACCGTGGAGGGTCTCTTTTCAACTTAGGATCTTTATATATCAGGCAACAAGGAGCATGATCCGAGATCACAATACCACCATAAGAGCAGTCATAAACCTTGGATTGTAACGTAGTAGAAATGAGAAAGAAATCTATTCTAGAATAGGTCTGGTGAGTACCTGAGTAACAGGAATAAGTTCTAATATTTTGATTTCTTTCCCTCCATATGTCAATTAAATTTAAATCTTTCATTAATCTTTGAATTGTAGCTCTACAGCTAGCATGCGACCGATCCACTCCAGTTGCTCTGTCCAGTTCTGGTTTTAGCACACAATTAAAATCTCCCCCAATTATGTGCGATCCCTGAAGAGTAGAAAGAGTTAAAAAAAGATCATTGTAAAAATTACTATCATCCACATTAGGTCCATAAACATTTGTCAAATTCAAAAATTCTGAAAAAAGAATACCCTGAAGAATTAAATATCTTCCTCTTTTGTCTTTGATAGTATTTTTAATTTGAAAGGGAACTGACTCGTGTATCAAAGTCATGACTCCTCTAGACTGCGATGTAAATGCTGCTGTATGCACATCACCCCTCCACCTCCTCCTGATCCTCAAAAGATTGTCATCCAGGAGATGTGTTTCCTGTAAAAACACTATTTTAGAATCCATCTCCTTAATTTTGTTTAAGACTTGTTTAATTTTCTGAAGGCGCTGCAGGCCCCTACAGTTCCATGAAATAAATTTAAGATCTAAACCCTGAGACATGAATATTGTAAAATGACTTTGTCATAACGTTGCTTTGTAGCATGGAAACACATTCACTGGGCAGAACAAAAACAGATGAAAGAACAATCATCCAACAAGTAGAACACAAACACTTCCCTTTACCCCCATCCACTGGATGACCCCCACCCTCCCCAACTTTCCCTTCCGTTATTGCAAAAGACCAGTCCACACTAAGGAGGAATAATCAACCCACTTCCCCAGACTGCTCCTCACTGCTACTGTATCATCATTATTTCAACTCCTGCTCACCTACATATTTTTTTTTTCCTTTTTAAAAAAAAAAAAAGAAAAAGAAAGAAAGAAAATTAAACGTTTAAAACAAATGGCCCTCTCATCCTCCACTCTGTTATGTAGCATAAACAAATAAAGTAAATAAGAGAATTCAAAAAAAAAAAGTGTAGTATTCACTTAGTTTGATCACTTTAAATATCACAAATTAACCAACATGCTACAAAGTATCAGTCATTTATGCACACATCTTATATCAGACCAACTGGTCCCTGCATGTTAGTGGTCTTCATGGTTTGGAACTTCTTGGATGATCTTCAAAAACACACTAGCTTCTGTAGGTGTTTTGAATACATGAGTCTTACCCCCATAAGTCACAAGAAGCTTGGCAGGATAAGCCACTCCATGTCTAATGTTCATCTTTCGGAGTTCCTCACGAATGGGGTCGAACCCTTTCCTCTGCTGGAGCAGCCCTGTGGCTAAATCAGGGTAGAAACGCACCTGCTGGTTATTGTAGGTGACGTCCTTTCTGTCCCGCGCCGCTTGGAGGACCGCCTGTTTATCTTTGAAGTTTAGAAAGCGCATTATCAATGCTCTTGGGCGAGATTTGGTGTCCCTCTTTGGACCTATCCTGTGTGCTTTCTCCAGTATGAAGGGAGACAATGACTTTTCACCCCCGCTCAGCGCCTCTCGTATCCACCGTTCCAAGAATGAGCACGCGTCGGCTCCCTCCGCTCCTTCTGGCATATTAACAAGCCTCAAGTTGTTCATACGTGACCTGGTCTCCAAGTCTGAAAGTTTCTCCTCCATATCTTTGTTTTTAGTTTGCAAAGTGCGCACCTCAGCCTGCAGACCAAGCACCTCGTCCTCGGTGCCAGATATGCGTTGCTCCGCTTGCGCGACGCGTGCGTTACATTCAGCCATCTCCTTCTGCATGTCCCGTATAGCCGCCGTCATGTTGTCAAGCTTGGTTGTGAAATCCGTTTTCATTGTCGCTATTTCCCCTTTCACCGAGCCCAGCAACACCAGCACTTGGTTCACTTTATCTCCGAGCGAGGCGTCATCACCGCTGACCTGAGCTTCCCCGTCAGCGGGCTCCTTGGTAGCATGCTTCGCAGCCATATTGCTGCTAGCTCTCGTCGCCTCGCTGCCCCGGAGGTTATAGTCGGGCAGTTTTGTTTGCTTGGATGGAGGCTCGTTCTTACCCCTTGGTGTCTTATTCGAAGTCATCGTGTCTTTAATAATCTGTTTTGGCCAATATTGTGCGTGAGCAGGAGGCTTTAGCAGTTAAGTAGGAGCAGCGAAGAAACACACGTCTAACTACGTGGGCGCCATAACCGGAAGTCCTACGAGACATATTTGAAGTCGGCCTTGTTGATAGACCACCCATACCCACAGCATGCTCTTTCTACACTTCAATCTTTAAATAATCCTTTAAAAATGAAAAAAAAGTAACATCCAACTCTGTAAATCTGCTGAGCACTGATTGTTCTCAGATTCCTCTCTTTATGTTAAGCTAGACTAAACAACCGCGAGCAGTTGCTTGATGTTTGAAGAATATAAAACTACTAAGTGATAAAGTGGTGTGGTTTAAAGACTTTAAATCCGAAATGTTTCAGTGTGTGCATTTACCATGTGGCAACGGTTATCATAAATACAGAAATCTGACATATAGTAGATATTTCAAGCATGATGATCACACACACAAAAGAAAATAATCTTTACTTACCACAAATTGTGTTTACAATATATTGATGGCCATATAATGAGGCTTTTTCAAGCCAGATGTAAAAGAACAGTAGGTTTCACGACCTAAACATCAGTGTGCGGTTGGGAAATAAGATTAATGGGAGGGCTCATGTCTCCCAAATGCCACAACAAAAGATGTGAACTGAAAGCACGTTCAAACATAGAGATAGAAAGTTGCATTTCGTCTAAGAAAACTCACAGAGTATATACTGTTGCCATGTGAAAGTAAAATTATAAAAAAAAAAAAGAGACTATAAACTCTTGATGAGTACTTTTTACTTCAAATTTTCAACCAACAACAATGTTATGTGTGTATCCAAGGTAGAATTAGTCTTTATTTGCCACTTAATTTTCTCAATAATCTAGTTTGGGTCAAGATTAAGGTGATGCCATTCATCGCAGTTCCTCACGCTCAACATGTCATTTGCTTTCAGTTACAGACAACCACCTTGCTGCCACTCATGCAGGTCAATCTATCGACATCCCAAGCCCGCCGCCTTCGTCCAGTCAGCGAGCAGGGATGCATTCCCCCCCACCCCGGAGGGCCCCCGTCAGAGAGTTCAGCGGGACCTATGAGAGCCTGCCGGCACGTTCTGTACAGGTGAGACATGTAGACTTTTCTTGTTATCTTGATTTCCGTTTGGAATTATACAAAAATTATCCAAATAAAATCTACTTATTTTTGGAACGATCAACCTATAAAATACTGTTTTTATACTATTTAGGGACACCACTTTTCACTATTTTTCTTCAGGTAAAGCAGGTGTAATGAATTTCTTTCCTTGTTGAGAGGAACTATGAGGAAATACTTGAACGAGATGAACACATTGATTCCTCCACTGGTATTATCCCAACTCTTGTAGTTGAGCTGTGACTCTCCAGGATCTTCTGGGTGGTGGCAGGATTGTTAAGTGGTGACATACGATCAACGAGTGTACTTTTTATTTTTACAAGTGTACTTTTTATTTTTGCCAAACTTAATTGTTTGGACAATGTAATTAGGAGTCTTTCTCATAGACACAACCCAGAGAATCTCGCGTCCACAGAGGAGTTCAAATTTGTGACCTTATTTAATCTCCAGCCTGAATCCTTAGTCATGGGATCATCTTGAAGGTTCTGGAAATGGCTGGGAGTATGCTGCACTGCAGATATGCTTGAAAGTTATACAAGAGAAATATATTGTGGCACGTGGTGCATTCTATTAGGCATGGAGTATGCCCATTGGTTTTGTAGTTTTGAAGTAGGAAATGTGGAGTCTTTTTTGTGTCTCGTCTTACTCTGGACTCCTTTCCTCTTCAATCAAGACTCCACTGGGTTTTCTTTAGAGGTGCTGAGTGTTATGGCAAAGTACAACCACTACCAAGAAGTTTTAAGTTGGACTATGTTGTCGTCCTCTGCTTTGGCCAATGTTAATGGACTTATTGTTAAACACCACCTTCACTGCACTTCTGCCAATACTTGCCAACTGTTAGCTGCTCAACTCAATGAATGTTGTAATAATTAGACGACAACTAATTGTTGATGAGATTTGAGATTTTCTTGTTTATCAAGCGGTCAAGTGGTCAAGAGTCCTCTACTGCAGCTGAAAGTATCGTTCGTATCCCTGGCTCCTCTATAACTAATTGCTGAAAATAGAAGTGCTTTTAATTAGTCTCTTGTGTTGAAAGTGAAAGTTTCACTCACAGCAGTGGTTCCCAACCTTTTTCATTGGAGCCCCCATTTACCAAAGATGAGGACCCTGTCTCTTTATTTGATTTACGATTGCAGTGAAGCCAAACGCTGGTGGTCAAACATATTTTGACCAACAAGGTCTTTAAAAAAAGACAAAAAAACCAAACTGGTTCCGCAGTCTGTTCGAGACAATAGAAAGTTTCTTATCGGGATTTTCTGATTTAGCAAAACCAGGGCAGACAAAGCTTTGGGCCACTGGTGTGATCCCTCGGGCAACCCAGGGGGATCACTGACCTCAGGTTTGGAACCACTGCTCAAACAAGCAGATTTTCTCTTTCGCAATCATGGACTCAAAGTTATGTATACTTCGATGCTCTCATTTCTCCAAAGGTTTCGGAGTCTCGTGTTGTTGAGTGCCCTAGCATTCAGATAACCACCATCTCTCCTGAAGACAACCAAGCAACCTCCATTTCCAGCTACTGGGACATGGGGGGCGGTGGTGGGTGGGACAGAGAACGCCTTTACCTCCCTCTGCTGGATCCCTTTAGCTATCGAGACAAATGCCCCAGCTCTCTCAGCCCGAGCCCCGCCTCCAGCCCCTCCTCCCGTGGCTGGCTCAGCCCAGCTTCCAGCTGCGACTCCCTTTTGGTGGAGGAGGAGGAGCTCAATGAAGCCACCATCAATTTTGGACTCTCGCCATCATCAAGGCCCACCTCACCTTGGGGTAAAAAGCGCAGGAACTCCCCATTGGCCTCTCCTTGTACTTCACGAAGAGGCAGCTATTCAGAGGAACTTCAAGGGTGTAATGTGGAGGGCGGAGACTCCACCTCCCAGTCACAAGTCCCATCCACTAGCTGTGAACTGAGCATCCCGCAGAAAACCAGAAAGACATCATTGGAGCAGGTAAAGATGTCCGCTCAGTGTCTGTCACCACGAGAGAGCATCAGAATTTGAAATGCTTTATGAAACCCTGCATTGCACTGATCGTGATTACACTTTTGGTATCCAGTTGTCGCCAAGGGAGGTGGACCAGGAGCTAGCTCCAAGCCAAAGCTCTCCCTGCCCATTAGTGGAGACCCAACAGACCAGGAGAGAGCCACCGTCCATGGGCATGGACTACCTCTCCGTGCCCCCAGCTCTGGCGTGGGGCAGAACCCGAGCCAGTGCCCACAGCCCTCTTTTCAGGCAAGGACACACTGATTTGACGAAGATCAAAGCTGAGCATCGAATCATGTGTTTAGAGGTTCAGTCGAATAAAGAACGACTGATAAAAGCCTACAACTTTTTAGGAAGTTGGTTTCGAGGTATTACTCCTCCTGAAATGAGTAACTATACTGTGTTGTTGTTTTTTTCGCATTTAATTTTCTGAAAATTAACATGACTGTGATGAAAGGGTTATTTGTATATTTGAGGTAAAACAGTGACTTTTTTGTCAAAGCAAAAGTGGACATAACATCAAAAAACTTGATTACAACAGCATTTAAAATCCAGATTTCACACTCAAATCAATTTCATTCAGTCAAAATGGAAAGATCAATGACCTTTGAGGGAAGAACTGTATACGTCAGGAAAAAAACAACATCTGACGAGGAGAGAGAAAACCTCTCTCCTCAAAAATATAATTACTGATATTAAAGCTCTGAATCTTTAACAATAAGAATATTTACTTTAAAAAAGTTGCTAAGTTAAACTTATATCTCTCACTGAAGAGCTCTTTTCAGTAAATCATTGACATTTGATGCTCCCTGAGAGTTACAGCTAAATCCCTTTGACGGAATGTCCTGCAGATCGAATGCTCTTCCTCCGCTCGACTGGCCGCTGCCGACCCAGTTTGACCAGTACGAGCTGCGTATTGAGGTGCAGCCTCGTCCACACCACCGGGCCCACTACGAGACGGAGGGCAGCAGAGGGGCAGTCAAAGCTGCACCTACAGGACATCCTGTTGTCAAGGTGAAAGTGCAGATTAATGTGTAACATTTTCATGTAATCACAGTGAATTAGCCCCAAAACAATGTTACTTCAATGGGTTAGACCTTGAAAGCCCACAATGCTCCATTCAAGGCTTATTACACATGTTGTGGCTTGCTGTGGGTTGGCCCCATCACAGTGTGAATTCATCACTCACATCGTGTCTCCCTCTTCAGCTGTGTGGATACTCAGAGAGGAAGCCACTGTCTCTCCAGGTTTTTGTTGGGACAGCAGACGACCGATCAATCAGACCTCATCCTTTCTATCAGATACACAGGTACTGAACTGGAGAAACTCATTAATCACTGTGCAACTGTTTTCTGTTTTGTTTTTGTTTTTGTTTTTTAAATCATGCAATAATGTTCACGGGACACATCGTCTGACCGCTGAAGCTGTAACCATTGCATAACCAGCCACCAGCTGCTTCCAGTGTTGGTCCAGGAAATTACTTGCACCAGTTGTTCTGTTTTACATATTTCTTGTGCATCATGGCAAAATAGACATGGTTCCCAAACTTAGCTATGAAACTTTTTTTTTTCATGAAGACTTGAGTGAAGCAAATTGGAAAACCTGTCCACATGATTTGGAAAATAATATTGAAACGTAATCTTTTCACTGATACAAATCTAACGGTATAGCAAGCTGTAAAATAAGATAAATAATACAAAAATTACTACAATTCCAAAAATATAACAAAAGAGTGAAATCAAAGCACCTTAAAGAGACACCTTAAAGACACTTTCTTAAAGTACCATTAGATATATATATATATATATATATATATGCACACACGATGATTTAAAGCAGAGAAACGTCTCAATATCCTCCTTGGAAGTTATAATCACGAGCTGTTTCACTTTTTTATGTGGAAGGTCATATTTGTGCTTCAAACGTACAAAGAAAAAAGAAAAAGATTATTAAGCTGCTCAGTTTTGCTGTTTCTTCACTTTTAGGGTAACCGGGAAGATGGTCGGCACCGCCAGTCACGAGAGCGTCCAGGCGGGGACCAAAGTGCTCGATATCCCCCTCAACCCCGAGAACAACATGACAGCGCTGTGAGTTGGGATGAGTAAAAAAAAAAAAGAAGAAACATTTTTTGCATAAACTTCAGTATAAACAAAATAGCAGAGCAATGTAACTTAATACATCTACTTGCGTCACAGAAGCTCTTTTTTTCTTCTTCAGTTCATTGTACTTTTTTATTGCTTCCTCCCTTCATCCTTCTTCTATACTCCTTAATCAAATTTAGGGTTTTGGGGTGCTGGAGCCAACCTCAGCTGACTGTGGTCAAAGGCAGTCCATCACAGAGAGACCGAAAACCTCACAATTACATTAACACTCAGATGTCATCCAAATCAGTAATAAGTAATGCAAAGTTTGACTTTGGGCAAGTTCCTGTAGAAAACCCACACATGCGCAGGCTGCACATCCAAACTCTTTTCTCTTTTCTATTTCACATTTGTGATCCTGTAATATTGCATTTAGTGAAGTAATGAAGCACTACAGTGATGTGATGATTAACACTCACAGCAAGTGTATCGATTTCATTCGGATCCACAGGCAGGGTTAAGGTCAATGTCAGTCATCAGTGGATTTGAGGACACTGTTACTATTGAATATTCTCATCAAAAAACATTATATTGGTTTTCACCTTGCAACCAAAATCTGCTGCTTTTACCAGACTTGTGATTCTCTTGTGTTTTCGTAGCATCGACTGTGCCGGCATCCTGAAACTGAGAAACTCTGATATTGAGCTGAGGAAAGGAGAGACAGATGTAGGGAGGAAAAACACCCGGGTTCGCTTGGTGTTTCGTACCCACCTCCCTCTAGCGCCCCCTGTAGCACCACCTGGAAGAGTTTTGGCTCTGCAGGTTGCCTCCCTGCCCATTGAATGTTGTGAGTGCTTGTTTTTCTCCAGAGCACATCATTTTAGTCAAATGAGTGAAGTACAAGATTTGAACTGTACACTCTCACTTGCGATTGGCAGAATTTGATCTTGCATGATTGAATGTGCTTCAGCTCAGCGATCGGCCCAGGAGCTGCCCGTCATTGAATCTGTCAGCCTCACATCCTGCTCTGTAGAAGGAGGGGAGGAGCTGCTGCTGAGCGGCACCAACTTCCTGCCAATATCCAGAGTCCTTTTCATGGAGCGAGGAACAGGTAAACCTTCGCAAAATAACAGAAACCCGACAACATGATCACTGAAGACAGAAGAAGCACAGAAAGTGGATCAGGACACAAAAGTGAACTACTGCAGGAGTTGTATTTTGGATGCCTTATCCTATTCTATCATTCTGCAATGGAATAACCGATAACTGCTTTAAAAAAAAAATATATATATATAATAGTACTGTGATTTATTAATGGCTAAAATCAGATTTCTGATTAAAAGTATGTCGGTAGCAAATGACAAAAGTTACCCATTTCATTGTCTTTGGATTCAAACAGCTGATAACAACAGGATCTTTGAATGTGAAAAACTTTATGAGATTCTGCATTCAATCCAAACTTACTACTGCGACAGAATCTGGGGAGGGACACTCATCCTTATAAATACTGAAAACCTCTGCCATCAAATGATTGTCAATAACCTCATTGTCATGCTTTATGTTTTATGTCACTTTTTGATGTCACATGTTAGATGGTAAATTGCAATGGGAGGAGGAGGCTCATGTGGACCGCGACAACAGCAACGAGGTAAAAATTCTGACCTTAAACAGACTCGTTTGAGGATTTCCCACGTGAAGTAATGTGTTATCTTTTACCTTCTAGTGTCTGTTGTGTGTGCGGGTGCCGGCGTACAGTGACCTCTCCGTCAGCCGGCCGGTGTCGGTCAGTCTTTATGTTTCTAACGGAAAAAGGAAACGGAGCAGCACTCACTGTTTCAAATATCTACCTGGTGAGTGCTCAGTCCCAACTTTGTTTTTTTTTTTTTTTTTTTTTAGTCTTTGCATCTTAAAGAAATATTGAAATGAGTGAAGTTTTCATTTCTAAACTGCAGCACTAATAAAAAATATGGTAACAGATATAAAGGACAATAGATCCTTCAATATCCAGCCTCTTTTCTGAAATAGATGGTGTTGGGTTGTTTTTTAGTAACAAATACAGTTCAAGTTCAAGAACTTAAAGTTTATTCCTGAAGAGAATTAATCTGAATCTATTTTCGAAAAATACCCAAAACCAAGGCTATTAAAAAATAGACAAGTAAGTTAGTGGAGCTTTACAAGCTTGACCTTGATAAATGCACTTGTTAAATATTCTTGACTTATGTTGCTGTGTTATTGTTAAACAGTTATGTTTAAAGAAGAGGATCCTCTGCTCTCCCGACCCTCAGTGCTACCTCTGGATGGGGGCACTGTGTGCCCGATGGGGGGTCCACCCAGGATGGACAGAGGTTTCCATGCAAGAAACGACCCGATGTCCGATGACCGAGGCCTGAGCTTCCACCTGCCCCCCTACCCGTCCACCTACTCCCCTCCGTGTCCAGCCATGAGCTACCACGAGGAGTACTGCTCCAAACCCGATGCAGAGGAGCCTAGTGGGTCCAGGGCGGCGTTGTCCGAGCGCCATCCCAGCTTTGAGAACCTGGAGCTGGGCTTCACCGAGCTCCTCCCCCCTCTCTACCCCCGTGGCCCTCAGCCTCCGTCCCCTTCCCCTTCTCCGTGGCTGGACTCACCCTACTTGTCCTCTTCACCCTCCCCTTCCCACTCCTCCTCTCTCAGCCCATTCCCTGCCGGAAGTCCCATCTCGTCATCCCCTCTGCCTCCCATACTCACCTCCCCTTATCCACAGTACTCCGCTTATTCTCAGGAGGTGTGTCCCTCCCCTCCGTCCAACTCCAACACTTATCAGGACATCTGCCCAGCACCCTACTCCCACTATGAGGGCTGGGACACCCAGGGAAGGGTGCTTGGGATTGGACATGGGGGAGAGGGTGATGGGAAGATCCAGGAGTGTCCTCTGGAGTTTACCAGCTCGGCCTCAATGCACCACATTACCTTTGAAGAAGGTAAGACTCATTGATTCTAGCTTGTGCTGTGATGTTATTGTGCATGAATCTGAATCAAAACACACATTTATAAAGACACTTAAGCTGTCATAAAAGTCACATAATTCATAAATAAGGCTTTTTAAATGCAGAACGTAAACCCCATTTTTCAAATGTGTATTTTATTTAGTGTTTTAAACTGTTCACTACAATATTCATACTCATTCATAGAGTTCACAATAACTGCAACCTCTTTGGCAAAAGTGGTGACGATTATGTAACGGTTAAGATATTATTTTGTTCAAGAAGAATTAGTTAATATCTCAATAATATGTGATGACTTACTTATTATAACCTTTTTTCATATTGCAAATTGAGTACATGTATGTACTACATACATAGTGAATAGTGCATAATAAATAAATGGTGTGATAAAGCCCTCATAACATTTTGATAGAGAAAAAAGTGCAAATATGTTTATAATGCTCTCTCATCTATTTATTTGGTTTAGCGCGATACTGTTTTAATGATAAAACATTTTTTTTTTTTTTATGCTCCATTTTCTGTGCAGCCATTGGGAAAGCTGTCTTTAGTTTCATTCTGCATGAGCTGCGAGATCTTTGAATGTGACACAAAAGTGCAAAGATAGGTGAAATATTGGGTTGCAGGTCTGTAACATTCACTTTTTCTCTCTCCTCTCTCCTGCAGTATCAGAGTTTATCGGGGAGGACATCCAGTCTTACCAGGTAGCTTCACAGATGGACAATCATCCCAACTGAGCTCAGCGCAGCTCGTGACCCTCGTTTGATATTCAGCATCATTTTAAACCCCTTATGCACTTGGTATTGATAAGATGCATCGCTGCAGTTATGTGTAACATTTACAGGGGAAATCTTGTTACAGAGACACTGTAATTATGACCACAGGTAACTGTTTTATAAAGGTAAACTAATGTTTTCAACATGTTTTCGATATAAATTATAGAACAAACTACGAGTCTGGTGTATTTCATGTTTTTATTTGCAAAACACAAACTGAACATTGAATTTAGAAGAAAATACTGAAATGAAATGTTTCCGTCTCACAGAAATCTTAAATTTTGACAACAATCCAGAACTAAACCAATACATTTACATTATTTTCATCCATCTTTCATTTTCATCGAGGAACCCAACTTTCATTGTAAACCTTTGTGTGTTGTATTCTGTAAAGATGAGATCCTTTTCTCTGAGGATGAATCTTTGGTGCCCCCATGGGTGGGGAGGCACCCTGGTTGGGAATGAATGTTCTATACCACCATCGGTGAAGGAGGATTACCCCCTGGACAAGTTACCAGTGTACAAACATAGAAAGAATTTCACACACATTCCCAGCTATAGGTAATTTACTGTCAACAGTAAAAATCAAATGCATGTTTTTGGATTGTAGGAGGAACATTTTGTATCAACAGAGACAATATTCAGATTCCACAGAGAGAGACCTCTAACGACAATCTGAAACTGGGGGCTTTTTTTTAACTACGAGGCCAAAATTCTAGCCACAACGCCACTGTTTGGTTTGGGCTTTTTCGTATTTCAAGATTGCATTAGCAATCAATTCCTGATTGCAATGGAGACTCTTTGAGTGAAAGCAATCTGGAGCTGCCAAGTAGAAGCATTTATTTTTGTATTTACATGTTATTAACTTAAATAACTTCTCAAAAGATTAGAAGTAACTACAGGGAGATATGACATTGACAAATGAACTTTAGACTGTTTCTATTCTGGCTGTTGTGAAGCACTGAGACAAAAAAAAAAAACTTCTGTAAATTAACCCCCCCGAGATAGGGAATGTGAACTGGCTATAGCTGTTCAAGTTGTTTGAAAGCTTTCAGAGGAACTGTTTGCTTTTGTCTTGAAGCAGAGCACACTCGCCGTGAGGAGTGGTGATACCTAGTCGGGAGGTTTTAGGGCTCAAGTCGCGGATAACTTTAAATCAACAGCTGTTTGAGATGTTACTCATTCTGCTGTAAAACTTCACAAGTCAGATTTTCTTGTGTTTGTACATTCTCCACAACAGCACACAGACAAAAGTCTCTAATTACTTCAATACAGCACAAGCAATAAAAGGGCATCGGCTTAACAAAAAGGACCCACGTATCATTATATAGTTTTCTTGACAGTTTTATTAGCTATATGGCTCAGCGAAACCATACATGGACATTCTCTGAGCTTTAGACCACAGACTCTAATGGACAGGGGATAGTATATATAGCTGATGCAGACCTCAGAGGAGTTCTGACAATAAACTCACTGTTGGAATCTGAAACCATAACTCCTTCATGGCTTTTACTTTTCCAGTTCCACCTTCTGCTTTTGTCTCTGGCTGCAGCTCAGGAAAGATTGTTACATGTGGAAAGTTCATGAGAGGTTAACGTGCCAAAAATAATTGAATGGAAAGATTCTGATGTTTACTGCTCTTCCAGTCATTGCAAATGTCATGTTCACAGTTTATGTGTAGTGCACAGAGGGCTTGGGTAATCGCCATACATTGGTGTAATGTGATACAAAAGAAAAGGTAGTAAACAACATTATCAACAACAACTGAAGTGTTGGAATGTATAGCCAGCCAGCTTTAGACCTTTAATATTGGCTATTTTTCACGTCTTCTTAGTATTCATGGCATTTATATATATTTAGGGTGTGTCTGTGTATGTATGTCCTTCTCCTCTATTTACATTCTGTGGCTCCATTACACTTGTGAGATATGTAGGGACGAAGCTTGGACTGGGGTTAGAGTTAGCTTGAGGGCAAATGAGCATAAATACAATGTCCCGAGAAGGCATTAAAAGAGTCACACACACTCACATTCACACTACAGGCAGTTCGTACTGGTCATTAATTAGCCACAAATGTTTTTTGGACTGCAGAAAGAAACTGGAATTTGCACACGGGCACGTCGAGGTGCAAGCCAAATTGGAATCCAAACCTTCCGATGAGGCAAAAGTGTCTAACTGACCTGTATGTGTATGTCCAACTATATTCTAGGGAAGAGATCTAAAGAGGAACTGGATAAAAATACAGTGGGTGTGGTTTTTCTTTATCCGATTTTTGCAATCAAATTGAATGGATAATGCCAGCAAACCAATACATGCTCCAATTCTATGTTATTATAGTTCTGATGTTTTCTGAAAATTGGATTTAAAACTGTTGCAAGTATTTACCTGAAATTCGAATGTGTTTCTCTTATAAATAGCTTATAATTCTCTACAAAGTGTTACCTCAATATCCAAGTACAAATTAACTAAACACCAGTGCTAAAGAGGAACTTTTTAATTTAAACAAAAGTTAAACCTCTTAAAAATGGAAAAAGGTAGGCAAAATGATCCAAATAAACCTTGAGAAAAATATCAACTAGGTAAAAGTTTGTACCAAGATTGGTGACAGATATGTGATTGTCAAAGTTCAATCCCATCCACAAACCCACAATCTCAAATCACATATTGTGTCTTCTTCCTATCCTGTCCTTGATTTCTTTACATCATTTGTCACCATTCATCCAAATAGCACAGTTTACCTCTATAAACCTTGACAAGAAATGTCATACTCTTCTATGCCAAGGCCTAGACCTTCAGTCAGTCAGAAAATGTTGCTAGGAATGTCCATTTTTCCATTTTTATCAAATAATCCACTGCTCAAGCTATGACATATTGTGTAGTCTCGTTATGAAAACATGTTCCTCCTCTTTCAACACATTTTGACACATGAAATCACTCAAATTGTCACCAGGGGGAGGTATAATCTCAGTTCCGAGCCTGACTTGCTCATTCAGGCTCACGCAACAGTTGTTGGTTTCATGTCTCTCTGGGATCAGCAGGAGGTGACGTGATAACAGAATGGCCATCATGTTAAAACCCCACTTGAAAGCTCGAGTCCCTGAAGAGAAAAGGATGTTATATATGGAAAGTTGTAGAGCAGTCGTCGCTCTGCTGCTCACTCTTCATATGGCATTTGCTCAGTTTTATTTAACACAGCTGAGCATTTAACACAATGCGCCCAACACTCCATTTATTTTTTAGTAATAATATTACAAAAATTACAAATTACAAATCTACAAATCCAAAGTTTACCATTCAAATAGAAGGAACAAAATTGACCAAGTCAAACTTTTGCTAATTGGAAGAAAAAAATCAAGTTTACGTACTGATTTTTTTCTTAGATAGGGTCGGTAACAAGCAAGTGATCACAACACTAAGAAAAGCAAAACCTAAAAAGGCCTAACAAATCCTTACAACTATCTAGGCTGACTTAGGTCTGATGGGCTAAGATGGAAATAGACATGGAAAATACTTATACATGCACAGAAGGAATATGGAAACTCCAGACAGAAAGGCCTCGAGTCAAGCCACCAGCCTTCATGCTCTGAGGTGAGACTGCTAGCCTGCACTCCATCCCAGCCAGCTCCCTAACAAAGGAAATGAAAGTTGTTAAAAACATGGGTACCATACCCATCAGGTAAAAGGAACAACAGAGGAACCAAAAAAGAAACTATATGGCCAGATACTGTTGGAGAAGTACTGCTACAGGGGCAGAGCTGGAGGGGGGCTTTGGTGGGCCAAAGCTGGTTGGCCTGGAATAACAGGGCGCCGAGACCCTCAGATTATGGCCCTGGACGCTATTGAATAGGGGGATTTAAACAAATTTTAGTCCAGTGCCACAAATAGTCCAATTTGACCTTGAGTAGGCCAGTTCACACAAACATTTAAGTTTGGTCATGCACCATACCCATTTGGACTGTTAAAGCCCGAAAACTAACATCCCCACAATAAGAGACGCAATGTTTAGTAGAGGATTGGCAACCTGTCCAGGGTGTATCCTGCCTTCTCCAGTAGCCAGCTGGGGGCAGTTGTGGTCCTAAAAAAAACAGCATAGAAAAAAAACAGATGGGTGTTTGCTAATGCATGATCTTAAACTAGCACAAACACTAAGAGGCAGACAGGGAGGTTGACCAAACAGTCGCTAAATCGTCACAAAAGTCATATTCGTTCTCCAGGGTGGGGTCGATGCCTGTAAAACCTTTTATTGCAGCTCATGATGATGCGGCTTCACTTCACTCTCTACCAAATTAGGGCTGAACAAGAAAATGAGTCAAAATGCAGCCTTGTGGAAAATTAGGGCGCATCTGTTTCAATCATTATCGCCACCATTGCTTTGTAGGTCGCAGGCGAGGCATCACTTTTTAACATTGTGTGTGCTGAATAGTTCCTCAGAGAAAGATATTTTCATTGGAATGCCACACACACACACACACACACACACACACACACACACACACACACACACACACACACACACACACACACACACACACACACACACACACACACACACACACTTTGTGGACAACTTGAGTGTAGTGTGCCTGACATCCAGCTTGGAGGAAACGTATGAATTGTGAGCATTTATTAATGTTTCCTTCACTCACATAATTTTGGCATTAAAAATATCTCAAACGCTCAGAGAACACTGAAACCAAAACGAAGGTATCTGCTTGGCTGGAAAGCAGCTGAAAGCTGAAAGATGTGATGTTTTAGATTCACTAACAGCCTCCTGATTCTAAATTTCTGGAGAGGGAACTTCATTATTCTGTAATGGAGATCTCAGACGAATCCCATTAGACTGCTGGAAAAAAAAGCAGTTTAGACAGCCATTATTAAACTTACCCATCCTTTATTATGTTGGAAAATTACCTGAACTGCCACTCAGCAGCTTCAGGGAGGATGCACAGCAAATTGACTGTTTTCATGTGACAGAGAAGTAACAGGGCTTTTCCTGTGATTTGGGGTAACACTCTAATTGCATTTGGGGGCTTTACAAAAGAAATATATTTCTTTGTTTTTTTTGTTGTTGTTTATTTCCAAGACTAACATGGGAAATTTTATAGCATTCTGTAATTATCATGCTCATAAGCAAACTGCAAGGAGAACTAATTGACTGGCGTCACTGCTCCTCGGCCATGGCGAAACAGACAGAACTGCTGACAAAACCACAACTTGCTGTTTCACAGACTTTGTAGTCGACACCATGCCAGATACACAGATCTTGGTGTGTACAATTGCCTGTAAGCAGCAAAGCCCCCTTTAAAAAGCATGGAAAACTTGAGAATGTGCGCTAGCAGCATCAAATGGCACATCTAGAGGGGGTCAGCGTGAGGTCAAACATGTGGGGAAATGAAACGAGCTCGCTGGATAACAACTGAACAGAATTGCTTAATTTTCTTTCACACACTGACACAGAGCTCACACAGCTGTTTGCCATCGAAACCCGGGTTGGCTTGGGAAGAGAAGAGGTTTGAAATCAAGCTGAGGCCAAGCAGGAAGCACCAAGCTGTTTCAGTGGATCGACCTTATCTCAACGGGTCAATGAAGAAAACTGCACAGCAGCAAGAAAAACACAATGCACAATATACTAAAATAAAACATTTAGGACTTCAACATTAATATGATGAAATGTCAAGGTGGAGAGTCATTAAGTCATTAAAAATGGAAGTGCTTAGGGATTTGGAATCATACTGCAATGGGAATCAGTGTGGGGCAAATAAAAATGTCTTGTTGGTCACTTTCCTACTTGCCAAAACAAAAGCAATAGTATTCATTTTCTTGCTTATCCATGAGCTGGCCTGCGAGCACTGTGTGGATCAGTTTAACGACATTGACTCATTGAATTCAGATGAAGTTAGTTAATAGTGAAATGGTGATGCCCCTGTAATTTGGCCTGTTAACCAGTCATTATTAAAGTCTGGTTTTGTTTCCCCACTGCGCAGGCTCCCGCAAAGGGAATATGGTTTTCAGCTGTTCTAAAAGAAACGGATCGATAAATCAATGATGTTGAGAAGAAGACGAAACAAAACAGTTGACATGAACTATTAACATGTAGATAGCAGGAGAGTGATGTTATAAAGGTAAGCTCGTGTTTATTTAGGGTTTGCAAATGCTGTACATGTTTGTCTCTGTGGACCAGTTGCCTTCATGAGCAATGCTGAGAGACAGCAGCTCTCCAATGGTTTTATCTACAAAAGTAACAAACTCATAGTAGCTTCGGCACTCTATAACACAGTGATGTACATGGCTGTCCTGCAGATCTTCTGTTTACAAAGTGAACTGCTTTTTCATTTCAACATGGTGTAAATATGTCTGCCTTTTCAAATGCCCAGCATATCAGTAAGACTACTCAGTTGATCATATGTTGTCAGTTAGGAAAATGGCAGTGTCATTCGCAAGTCTCATGCTTGACTCTTGGCTGTGAGTGAACAACACATCCTCTCTGAGACTTAAAACATGATGCTGCATTTGAGAAAGACGCGTCTCTGAGTCCTCTTTCAGTTGAGATTGTATCAAGCTATTGTGTCAGTAATAACTATGTCTTTGTTCGCTATATGGGAGTGGGAAAAACAAGAATTAATCAGGTTACTTCTGCAGAGTAGGCAGGCTGCTCCATGCAGACCTTTCAGCTGTAAACAACCACAGCAAATCTTGGGGATGATGTCAAACAAACTATAACACGCAGTTTGACCCCTGAGTCTGAATCCCGCCACTACTTTACAATTGCTTATTAACAAACAAAAAGGCAGCAAGAGAAAAGTTTATATTTTCATGTTTGGTTTATTATAAGTGCTTGATCCATATTACCACAATGAAAAATAGAATGTTGCCTGCATTTTGTTCATCTTAAATGTGAGCTAATTTGGCTGATCCTGTAAAGCACATTGAGACTGCTTCAGCAGTGAAATGCACTGCATATGCAAAGTCCATTCAACCTTGAAAGTCGGCCATATTAGTTCCTCAACTGAAACCGATCATTGAAGAAGAGGGAAACGAGAGCGAGATGGTGTTTCCTTCTCTTGTTCATTGGTTACTAGTTAGTGAAAAGAGCCACATCTGAAGGAGCGGTCAAAAGAAAGAGGTCAACTGAAACACATCATTGAAATAACACAAAAACACACAGAGCATTTTTACCATGTATTTTTATTGAAACACTGGATTATATTTCTTTATAACACTGATATGATTTGCACAACTGTAACACAGTAGAGTATAAAAAAAAGTTGAAAACTATCATGTCAACATTGTCCATGGGAGGGGATGTGTGTTTTTGTCTTTGGATTGCTTTTGTTTTCATACTTTTACAGCTGTATATAACCAATAGCCCAAATCAACAATAAATGCATTTAGTGGCGAGTGTTTGGATGACGACTATAAAGATACGATGGAAATACAAAGAAGTGCACTCTAACATTACGATTGTCTTTTTTATAATCTGCAATACCGCATATGCTCTGTCCACATATATATACTTGCCATTGTTTGTAGCTTACAGATACACATAGGCCTATAAGATAACTGTAGCGAAAGCTTGCCTAGCAGTCATTTTCATTTTAACATCATATAAACTACTTTAAAAATACTTCAAGTCTTGACACTGGAGTCACTTCTAGATCTAGAAACATTTTAGCTGCTCTTTATGGTTTGGAAAACATAACAAAAATGTCAATAATTAACATGAAAAACCTTTGAAATCATAGACTATCAATCATTTAACATCTTAATATTTTCTCCACCAGTAACCTTGACTCCATTACCTAAATATTTGTTAATTTTTTTCTTGGCAAGTTATGCACTTACCTACTTAATTATTTGCACCAAATTTAGGAACAGACCTAAGGCAGCACATTGACTAACATTATGCAAATTAAACTTCAGAAAAAATACATTAATAAACACCCTTTGCTTTGCTTCATCTTACATTTTCATCACAGACTATGCTCACATGCACACAGTAATTGGAATACTTGTTCAAGTCCATTTATGATAAATTTGCTCATATCCAGAGAACAATCTGTGTATGTAAAATAATCTTTTGTTATACTGGGAACAGTCCCATCATTAAAACAGATTTTAAAAAGTGTTTGATACCACCATGTTCAAACAATTATGATTCAGGTCTTTCTTCAAGATTGGACTATTTTTTGTGGCGCTGAACACTAAACACTTATACAGAAAAACCCAAGAAAAATACAAGGAAATATTGTACTTATGAACATAGTCAGTGACCTCAACCTCCCTCTCATCTTTTTCTTTTTCTTTGTCTGTAAGAGCCTCAGTCATGCAGTATACTTCACACAAAATTAAATTTGGCAGAGGCAAACTTTCTTAGTTTGGGGGCCAAAAAGAGCACAAGGTTTGAGTTTCTGACCCATGGAAACATATCTTTCTCTTTGAAAAGCCTCTTTGACTGCCTCTAATATATTCTCTTCCCTGTCACATTCCTGGCTAACCATTACACAATTACTTTTTACTCTTGTCTTGTTCTCCAGCTGTTCGGTCCGATAGCAAAAGAACCAAATCTTTTTTTCCTTTTTGGGGGGAAATTTGATGCAACAGAAAGGTACCAGTTGGGGGCGTGAACTCGGAAGTCTGTTCACGCCACGATGCACAATCTTCTCTCGACTGTGTGGATATCATTAAAACAAATCAGAGTGTCGATGAGTACACAAGCGATTGCCTGCAACAGTATATTTGACAGCAGTTTTACAGCCTTTCCTAAACTGAACAAATTGAATTTCATTTGGAGCATACTGCTGGCACTCTGTCCTCTTTCAAGCACTGACAAAGACCAGGCGGGTGGAGTAGATCATGTCAGCCAGGTACAGGATGAAGTTGACAGCGGTGAGCACAGCCACCGCCATGATCTTATCCCAAACACACAGTCCCATTGCACTGCTGCAGTTGTAGGGCCTATTTTTATTTCCACCGTGCTTGGGGTCAAAGTTGAAAATTGGCCAGATGATGGTTGCTGAAAGATAGAGGACCACGGCCAGCAGAGCATAGCCTGACAGGAAACGGGCGAAAGGGAAGGGGAGACAGCCGGTGCACTCGCCTATGCAGAGCATGATGATGGCCGCCGACAGGATGAAGCAGATGCAGTAGACGGACATGCAGTACTTGAGGGCGTCGTGGCGGTCGTATACCACAGGGTCGCTGACGAAGACAAAGATGACGCAAGCCACAAAGGTCTCGCAGACTTTCAGCAGGCCAGGGGCTGTGGCCATGTAGCCGGCAACCTCGCCGGGACGCGCCTTACTGATGCTCACCTCGGTCATGTAGGCAATGGTGGCCAGGCAGGAGAAGACGGTGGACACGATGCGGTAGTCGCGGGTCTCGTTTGGTCCTGATGAGCCCTTGAGGAAGTACAGAGGGAAGATGATGGAGGCGGATAAGCAGAAGAGTGCAGCGAAGCAGGCGAATGTGATGGGGAAGTTCTTCCAGGACACGGGGGCTCTGGTCTGCAGCCCAAAAAGCTCCACCAGGAGGACCAGCAGGGTGCCAGCGAAGCCGAAGGCCCAGCAGAAGATGCACCAGTCCTTGGTACCATGGTGCAGCCTGCCGCCATGTGCGGCCACGGAAAAGGCCACGCAGGTGAAGACGAGGGCTGCTAACCGTGTCCATAGCAGAGGGCTGGAGTGGAGGACGATGGCCATGATGAGATGTGTGATGAGTAATCAGAGAAAGTGGAAAGATTCCTGTGAAAGATGAGTCTCTTCGTTCTGGGAGTCACTTCCTTAGACTGCTATCATCAGCCACTCAGGCAGAGAAAACTGTAAGAAGAAAAAGACAATGGAAAGAGTTAGTAAGCAGTACTTTGGGGTTTTATGTTGTGTTTTATGACTCCAAGATGAAGTAAGAAGTAAGACAGCCATTTGAGGGTAACAGCTTGCAACGCTGTCCACATTAGCTCTGTCCGCCTACATGGCATTTTCTGGGACACACAATAGTGTTATTGTGTTTTTATGAATGGTTGAGACAACAAGTCAAATCAGGGAAACACAGTTGGAAACCACAAATGAAGCCCGCACTGTGGTCCCACAAAACACACCACATTTACATCTGGTCAAGTCATCTGGAGACCAGCTTTTTCTTTTTTTAAGTTCTTGTAGTTTCTGCCATGTTTCTAAACTCTGACTTGCTCTTTTAAAGGCATTCTGAGTCGGAGTGCAGTCTGTTTTGTTCTGACATTCCTCCATGGTCATGTCCTCACTAATGGGTGGAGCACCGTAACCTCTCGTGACCCTCACAATGTGTCTGTCATCATGACTCTAAAGTTGGCCCTCCTCATTTGATCATCTCCTATTCCAGCAGGCAGCCTACGGGAGATTCACAACTTTGTTCGACAAAGCAGAAACTAAAATGTTTTGTCTATGTTGTCTGATGTTTTTGAGAACGTTGGTTGGCACACATATAGAAGATAGATAAAACTTCTATATCCAGTGGTGTCGGAATGGAGATAGACTCACTGCATGCCTTTCGTTCACATTGTGGAAATATCGTTTTGTCCCCAAAGTTCATGTTATTCATATTTATTTTGCTGTTAATTGGGAGGGATTTTGAAATGATAAGATTTGAATCAAAACTTCGCATACATTGCTAAACATGAAAACTTGTTTTGCAAACTTTGTTTTAGCACTTGTAGAAGTTGAGAAGAGTCATCAAGTTGCCAGAGTGGCTCAGTGCTGTCAATTACACTGCAGTAAATTTAGCTCATAATAACCAAACTCAGCTCAAACTCATACCAGGAAGGGGCGTTGCAACAAAGTTCATTAAGTCTTTTAAGTTGAGCATGTTTAACTGCCACTGAATAAAACTTTTATAATAGTGTATGATTATTACTGGCCTTGGAGTGATTATAGATTTATTTTAAAGCTTTCCTGAAATTGGCTTTGCCTCATGATTTATTTGCCTATTGACTATTTACTATTTACTTTTAAAAATTTTCTATTTTACTATTTTTTAAAGTGACTCACAATATGAATGCAACACAATAAAGACCTGCAAGTTACTTACAATACTAATATTTCATTTTTACATTTTAATTGCTCCACAAGGACGCTCTTGAAGCACTTAAAACCATATAAGATGGCGACAAAGTGTAAGTTTGCAGCAACTCATGAGTGTGTTCCTACAAAAGTGCATTCAGGTGTGAAATGGTTGCAGTAATATTAAATCACTGTTGAGTAACTACACTGAACTGTATTCTAATGACACAGTGTCATGAGTGAAGTACTGCAGATATCTCTTCCTTCCCTATTAGAAGTTCGTACTGAATGTTGTTGCATAATGGCTACCATTAAGAAGTTCTGGCTGGTTGATTTTACACCAGAAGCTCTTGTTTATGTTTTTTTTTTTTTTTTTTTTTTTTTTGTGGCACAAAACTCTAAACCATGTCTACTATTTTAAAAAAAAAAAAAAAAAAAAAAAAGCTTTTGTTTCTTGCTTCACTTTCAAATCATGAAACCCACAAAACTACACAGGAGATTCGAGGCCACAGGAGGAACACGACAGAAACACTCTGACCACACTCGCTGCTCTCTCTCCCCCATTCCTCCTCACACCCATTCCCCATTTGGCTTCACAAACGCAGCACTCTTCACTCCCAGTTTACACCGGTAGACAGCCATAAACAAGAAGGACAGGCCTGTTTAGATTAGTTCCATTAAACACCTATGAAACAGTCAGGGCTCGTGAGGCAAAAAGCCGCACTCGAGGTGACGTAGGAACGTAAAGAAGACAAAAAAGGAAGAAGAAAAGAGGAAAAAGAGACGGCTTGATAATGCTTCAGGGTGTCTCCCTTGAAACCAGGAGGGAGAGAAGAGGAGTGAAAGGAGGGAGGGACATGGGGGAACCCCTATGCCTCGGCCACAGAAGGACATATTTTAAACACAGTGATGGAGTGGAATAGCAAAAGGGTGAGTCACCGGCAGGCCTGTCTGCTTCACCACTCCTCACACTCTCCCCACCTCCTCCCTCATTTCTGGTAAGATTTTCCAACTTGCTGATGTGTTCCAGATGAGCTGCAGTCTCGCTGCTGCTGAACAACTGGGAACTTTGTCATAGTTGCCAGGTTCTTTCCCTCTTTCTTGTTTCCTTCCTTCCTTTCCTCCTGATTGTCTCATTTGGTGGCTACTCCCTCACTTTTCCATCAGTTGTCCTCTTTCTCTCTCCTCGTTCAATATTCCCTCTCTGGCTTTAAACCCAAGCTACCAATTATGTTCAATGCAAACCACTCAAAATAAACGTATATGGAGGGTCGTAATGGAAAAATCAATCCCCCACTGCTGCTGCCTAAAGCTTTGCTGGTCGTGGAATCAAGTCAGGAAAGAAATAAGAGAGGGAAATGCCACATGGAAGAAGAAAAAGTAAAAAAACAAAAATGAGTGTGGAAAACTTCTTTTCACTGCAGAGCATGGAAAACACGACAGGCGCACACTAACAGGGGCGCTTCCCCACTTGAAGGAGGTGCTGAAAATAGGTCCACATATGAGGACAGGAAACAAGATGCAACAGCATCATGCTCCTCTGCACAGTCGGTTATATTTCTGTACACACAGACGATGAGGCTAACATTCTCAGGAAATCAATGTTTGTCTCAGCAGAGAGGTCATGTGCACTGTTGTTGTGTTGTCATGATACAAAATCACTTACTCAATTTCACCCATAATCCACTTATAGAGGAGGCATGGTTCGAAGCACAAGATGAGGTCTGTTGGAAAACATCTCACTGTGTGTCAGTGATCTCTTGATGCTTGTTTAATAGAGTTCAAGCATTGTGCTTTTAAGGACTGGGACAAAAAGAACCAACTTTTTTTTTTTTTTTTACTTGGTTTGACATTTTTTAAAGATAAAAAGCTAAAACATGCGATATTTTTTCACAGTCAAAAGCCTGAAACAACATGTATAAGACACAAGCAAGATTTTCTTTTAAGAGTTAGACTGTTCCATCACACCTACTCCACAAGTAGGGGATTCTGGACACCTCATCCGATTTTGATAGAAAACTTACAGGCCAGAATATATATGTGTAAATTGTTGGTTTGGGGTTTTTTGTTTTTTCTCAAATGAAAAACCAAAACAGACACCAAACAGTGTGTGTGTGTGTGTGTGTGTGTGTGTGTGTGTGTGTGTAAATGCTGTGTGGTTTAGGTTCATTCATTGACAGTGGAAGTGGGGTGTGCTGTCTGCCACACCCTGCTCTCTCGCGCGCATGCACACACACACACGTACGTTACAACTTAAATGTATACTAACTCAGAAACACATAAATTAATATCAAAAAATATATCAAAGTTGAATGCAGAATGAACTTTGGGAAAGTACTGGGATAAAAAGGAGATACAATAAATAAAAACTGTAGAAGGGAAAATTTTTAATGGAA
The DNA here is from genome assembly GCF_963422515.1 of Blennius ocellaris. Taxonomy (NCBI): domain Eukaryota; kingdom Metazoa; phylum Chordata; class Actinopteri; order Blenniiformes; family Blenniidae; genus Blennius; species Blennius ocellaris. The sequence goes on from NC_137659.1 coordinate 10,785,767, forward strand.
TAATAAAACAAATCAATGTAAAATTTTTGCCTCCACAGTCAGTTATGATAAACATCACAAAAAGTAAAAAAAATCTCTCTCATAAGCAAAAGATAACACACTTATTCAAACACGAGTCCAATGCAACAAGTCTTAAAAAGGATTGGCTTTCAACTACCAAACTGTTCCTACAAAACGCTTTGAAAAATCATCTTCCTCTCCACTTCAACACAATTTTTCTTACCTATTCGAGAGTGATTCTTTCTGGTCTCTGTGCTGCACAACATCCAGGGGCAGAAAGTCGCAGATTGCACCACCTTAGCTTTCTGTTGGGACTTACTCGGAGCAGCTCCCCGCCCAGAAAACCAAATTAGGCGTCAAATGTCTTCACCGTTATTCACATCTGTATGGACTCCTCCTTCTCCCTATCCTCCCCCTTTCTCCTCAGTCTATTCCTCCACCCCGCAACCCACACCCAGTAGTGCAGTAGAGGCTTGCTCTCTATTTTACACTAGTTGGTAAGTTTACTATGCTTTTATTGACTGTTTGTATCACAAGGAACTGATTGATGAATGCAAAGAAAGAGTGCTGACAATATATACTCAAGTACACACAACTACTGGTACACTGCTTGAATTGGACATTCTTTTCTTTCTTTCTATCTTTCTTTCTTTCTTTCTTTCTTTCTTTCTTTCTTTCTTTCTTTCTTTCTTTCTTTCTTTCTTTCTTTCTTTCTTTCTTGTGTTTACAGATGTCCTTGAAACTTGATATAGAAAAGAGAAGCAAGCCTCAGAAAAGGTAGAAGACCTTAGGATTCGAAAGCACCTCCCCTAAGGTTTTTTTTTCATCTGTGTAAAAGCAATCTGGATGAAAAGCCAAAAGGAACACATGTGTACCAAGTAGAAAAAAAAGGGGGTGTGGGATTTCATCAAGCATTCGGGGAGTATGGATCAATAGTTGCATGAGAACAACAGCCCAGCCCATGGCTAAATTTATTGCTATTTCATGTCTGGTAGCCTGATCACTTTTTGATGAACTCTCTGGTCCAATATATCCTGTTTTTCTATAATTATCATTTTCTTTCTTTTGCTATTGAAATATCACACAAAGATTGATAATTGAACATTATGAACATTGTGATCATATCCTAATTGTGAACCGAGAAGAAGATGTATTTACTTCCGTCAAAACTAATAAAATAGAACCCTTGCGTTAGTTTAACTCTGGAATAAGCATTAAGTGTGACATTAGTTTTAGAGTTGAAAAACCCCCAACTATTTTTTCTGCACTGAGGAAATGATGTCATTTTCTAGCCATATCCATCAGCGTTACTACAGACAAGGGTCATGTAATGCTAAATATTTTGAAGGTTACTCTCTCGATCCCTGCAGCTGGACTTGTTTGTGTGTGTTGCTTAGCAACAGCAGCACTCTTCCATAGCAACCACATATGTTTACTGAGAGTTTAAAGTTGCATTTCCGTCCGTGCTTTAGAAAGAAGTGTCAAAACAGAGCTTCCTGTGAACTACTGATCGTCTTCTCGAGACCTTTTGAACTTTTTCAAACCGCTCACATTGAAGCGATCAAGATGTGTCGGTGCAGCATTGTGACAGAGAGAGTACTCCCTGTTCACCATAGCATTTATGACTGGGAGCAGTTTTTTAAGGTCAACTCATGAAAGCAGCACTGTGCCTTAAGGGAGGCTTCATGCAGCACTTCTGGGGGTTCCTCCTACATTTTGAGGATTACAACATCACAATTCTTTCACCATAGGGTTGGAGTATTCATTTTGGCCCTCCTAGAAATTGGAACAGAAAAAGGGGGCTCCAACCCCCCTGTAGCCAATACTAGCTGAC